>NW_024519763.1:989395-1089439 GCF_017590135.1 Pyrgilauda ruficollis
CACAAGGGACCCTGGCACAGGGACCCTGGCACAAGAACCCCAGACCCTGGCACAAGAACCCCAGAACAGAGGGACCCTGGCACAGGGGACCCTGGCACAAAGGGACCCTGGCACAAGGGACCCTGGCACAAAGGGACCCTGGCACAAGGGACCCTGGCACAAAGGGACCCTGGCACAAGGGACCCTGGCACAAAGGGACCCTGGCACAGAGGGACCCCAGAACAGAGGGACCCTGGCACACAGGGACCCTGGCACAGGGGACCCTGGCACACAGGGACGCTGGCAGAGGGGACCCTGGCACACAGGGACCCTGGCACACAGGACCTCACCCTGGGAGCAGGGAAGGCGGTGCCACCATGCTGGGACACAGGACAGGTTCCAGGAGGGTGCCGAGCTCCGCGCTGCCGCACGTCCCTGGCAAATGACACCCATGAAACTTTAACTACTCCTCCACAGGCCTGACCTTTTCCAGCGTGCGAGATTCCACACGCAGGAGCTGGGGAGTGAGTCAGTGGTGCTGAGGAATGAACTTTACAAACACCCCCACGTCCCCGCGCTCCTGCGGGCGGCCCCGGCCGGGCTGGAGCTCCGGAGTTCTGCCCCTGCTCCGGGAGGACACCACGGACCCGTGGTACAGGAAATGAAATTCATGATGCTGTGTCCCTAATAACAGAAAATCCACGTCCTGCCGCAGCCGCATTTGTCACATCTGAGGCAAAAAACAAACGGCTGGGCGGAATGTTTTATTAAGATGACTTCGGCGTGGTGAGAAATGATTAAGTCACTCTAAGAGCAAAGTAAGAGCACGGGACCTCATTCATTGTAACACTAATATTAATCACACAAATAATATAAGTGTCTTACAGTAATCCACATTCCCTTAAAATATACATTATATATCCTGGGGGCAAACAGCAGCACAAGGAACTTGGAATAAATCCCTCAAGCCATAGTGGCCAGCAGAAAGCCATTTATATTCTGACAGATTAATGTATATTTTGTTATGCGTAACAAATGAAAATATTTACGGCACTATCAGAGAGAGCTCAAGAAAAATTAACTCGCACTAATCAATACATTTCAAGCATGAATTCAAATTCTTTCCAAACCCTACAAATGTCCTCCAAAAATTAGCGCCAAATAAGCAGGGGTGTTTCTATCAGTTTAACTGTGGGTACTCATTATTGCTGTGTTTAATCCTAAAATTTTTCCCTAAATGAAGTACTCTGACCGTGGGCAAGCACTGACCAAAGGCCAAAACCAGGGAAATCAGCTGAGGTTTGGAACTGACCAGTTTGGAACTGACCTACCTGGAGGTCAGCAGGCAGTTAGTCAGCAACAGTCATCACAATTATGAAATTCTAAAAGAAATGGAATTACACTTTTAAAAAATGGAGCAAAGAAGGCTCAGGGGGACCTGAGCAACCTGAACAATCCCTGACAGGAGGGGACAGCCAGGGGTTGGGAACAGGGAACAGGGACATGGAACAGGGAACAGGGACGGGGAACAGGGACAAGAGAGGGAACAGGGACAGGGAACAGGTACAGGACAGGGAACAGAAACAGGGACAGGGAACAGGGACAGGGAATAGGGGCAGGGACAGGAGAGGGAACAGGGAACAGGGACAGGGAACAGGAGAGGGAACAGGGAACAGGGACAGGAACAGGGAACGGGAACAGGGAACGGGAACAGGGACAGGAGAGGGAACAGGAACAGGGACAGGGAATAGGGACAGGAACAGGGACAGGGACAGGAGAGGAAACAGGGACAGGGAACAGGGAACAGGGACAGGAACAGGGACAGGGACAGGAGAGGAAACAGGGACAGGGAACAGGGACAGGAACAGGGACAGGAGGAGAGGGAAGCCCCAGCCAGGGGAGGTTGGGGTGGACAGCAGGAGAGGAGCTCCAGCTCCATCCCTGGAGCTGTCAGACACCTCCAGGCAGCCCCCAGGGTGTGAACAGCCCCGAGCTGTGATTTTGGCAGCGCTGGCACTGTCTGTCCTGGCAGGTCCCTCCCCCAGAGCCCTGCCACACTCCCCTCTTGTATCCAAGGGAGGAGAGAACATTATCACTTCCAACACCACTAAAAATTGACTTTCCTTCTCCTTAACCTATTCATCCCCATCTCCTCCTCCCATTATTCCCAGGCAATTTTGTAAGATGACTATTATGCAAATGCTACAATAAAAATCTTATTTTCTGCTCCCTTTTCAGAGCCCTGCTCTGTTTACCTCCATTCTCTCTCCCTGATGGAGTTCCCGACAAAAAGGAGAGAATAAATGTGTCCATTATTGACCCAAGTCTGAGGAAACTCAGCGGGAGGTCACCAACTGCAAAACAATTTACAAATGCCTTCCACCCAGCCTCCCAGCGTGGGGCTGCAGGACTCCCAAAGCTCCAGAATTCCCGGCTCACTTTTCCTCCTGGGCAAGTTCTGCCATTCCCACTGCGACTCCCACACTGGGCTTTCTCGCTGTCCTCTGCCCCTGAGCTCTCCTGAGCCTGGCCCAAACTAACCTTGTGCCAAAGCCAGGCTTTGTCCTTTTTTTAAGCTGGAGCTCCTGCCCAGCAGCTGCCCAGCTGAGGAATGCTGTCCCCAGGCTCTGCCAGGCAGCAGAAATCACTTTCCATGGCAGCTTTGAGACCCTTCCCATGGATGTGCAGGTCTCCCCAGGAGCGGCTGTGGCTCAGCAGAGCCTTCAGGTGTGGCTGGGCTCTGGAGAAGGCAGGAGCTGCCCCGGAGCAGCCACACTCCCAGCCAGCCCCACCTGTGCTCCGCCAAACGATAATTACCGCTAATTGCTATGGATGCATTCATTAATGTAAATGAATGCATTAGATGCTTTTAAACTGCGCTTTGGTTAAACTTATGGCCAGCCTAAGGAATGTTTTGCTGGAGCTGATGGCTCTGAGGTGACCACACGGACCCAGGCCCAGTCCTGACCTCCCTCCCTCCACACAAAAAAGGACTCCTTTGTCCTCCTTTGTCCTCCCTGCTGCTGCCCTGCCTTGCTCTGGGTTTCCACCAGCACCCACCAGGGCCGGCAGGGACCCCTGGGAGGGGCTGGGGTGTTCTGCACAGCGGGGCAGGAGGGATTTGAGGAGAAACAGAGCCTGTGAGACACGCGGAGGGTCAGCAGGAGCTGGGCACAGGGCTGGGAAGAGCTGCTTGCCATGGACACGGCACGATGTGCTCTCCTAGGGAAAGGAGAGGCTGACGTGGCCCAGCCCAGACCCTCAGCCCCACAAAGATCGAGCACAGCAGCAGATGGCAATTCCGAACGCGATTCCTGTTTCCGCAGCGCACAGGAGATGGCCCTGCTCCAGCTGGAGCTCTGCTCACCTCCTGTCCCATGGGAAATCCCAAACCCAGCACCTCAGCAGCGCCGGGGCTGCCCAAAGCCCAGCCTGGGTGCTCCTGCAGCTCCTTCCCCGCCTGAAGGACTCAGAAATTCCGTTCCAGGAAGGTCCCAAGGCAAACGGGCGGTGGCAGCAGCTCCAGCATCGCTCCCTGCTCCTCAGCAGGGCTCGGCAATCCCCATTCCCTGAGGTCTGGGATGGGTTTGGGCGTTTGTTGGGGTTTGGGGTATTGGTTTTTTTGTTCAGGGGTTTTTTTGGGAGGGTTTTGTTTGTTTCGTTTTGGGGTTTTTTGTTTGTTTTGATTGGTTGGTTGGTTGCTTGCTTTGGTTTGGTTTTGGTTTCTGTTTTTGTTTTGGAGTTTTTTGTTTGTTTTGGTTGCTTGTTCGCTTGCTTTGGTTTGGTTTTTGGTTTTGGTTTCTGTTTTTGTTTTGGGTTTGGTTGGTTGGTTTGGTTTTTGTATTGGTTTGGTTTCTTCTTTTGGTTTTGGGTTTGGTTGGTTGGTTGGTTTGGTTTAGTTTTTGGTTTGGGTTTGGGTTTTTGTTTTGGGTTTGTTTGTTAGGTTGGTTGGTTTGGGTTTGGTTTTGTTTGGTTGGTTGGTTTGGTTTGGTTTTGGTTCTGGGTTTGTTTGTTAGGTTGGTTGGTTTGGGTTTGGTTTTGTTTTGTTGGTTGGTTTGGTTTGGTTTTGGTTTTGGGTTTGTTTGTTAGGTTGGTTGGTTTGGGTTTGGTTTTGTTTTGTTGGTTGGGTTTGGTTTTGGGTTTGTTTGTTAGGTTGGTTGGTTTGGGTTTGGTTTTGGGTTTGTTTGTTAGGTTGGTTGGTTTGGGTTTGGTTTTGTTTGTTTGTTTGGTTGGTTTGGTTTGGGTTTGGGTTTGTTTGTTTGGTTGGTTTGGTTTTGGGGTTGTTTGTTAGGTTGGTTGGTTTGGGTTTGGGTTTGTTTGGTTGGTTTGGTTTGGGTTTGGGTTTGTTTGTTAGGTTGGTTGGTTGGTTTGGTTTCGGTTTGTTTGTTTGGTTGTTAGGTTGGTTGGTTGGTTTGGGTTTATTTGTTTGGTTGGTTTGGTTTTGGGTTTGGGTTTGTTTGGTCAATTTGGTTTGGTTTTCAGTTTGGTTTTTGTTTTTCTGTTTGCAGCCCAGAGCAAAGTTTCCCAGCAGAGTTTCCCACGTGAAGAGCCCAAGAGCACCGCGGAACCGGCCCTGCCTCCTTTCCCTTGGCAGGGAGCGGCATCTCCTGTGCTCCATCCCCCTCCCCAGGGCCGGGCCGGGATTTTGGGATCTGGGGGGGCAGAGCAGCAGGAAGGGATGCAAACCCCGCTCCCCGGTGCCAGTGCCACCCTGCCAGGAGCCAGGTGCCCCTGCCCAGCCCCGAGCCCGCTCCGGAGGCTCCGGGGGAATTGTGCCCTGGCTGGCAGCAGAGCCGGGCTCAGGGCAGAGCCGGGCTTAGGGCAGGCAGGGCTCAGGGCAGAGCCAGGTTTAGGCCAGAGCTGGGGTCAGGGCAGAGCTGGGCTCAGGGCAGGCAGGGCTTAGGGCTCAGGGCAGAGCTAGGTTTAGGGCTAAACCGAGCTTAGGGCAGGCAGGGCTCAGGGCAGAGCCGGGCTTAGGGCAGAGCCGGGCTCAGGAGCTGAGCAGGGCAGGGGAGCCGCGGGGATTCCAATTAGGCGCGGTTTTAGGGACACAAAATTGCATATTCCCTGTCCACGCCTTCGCGGCGCTCGCAGAGCAGCCCATTATTAAGCTATTAATCACCTCTCTCAATTAATTGTTCTAAAAGGAGCCAGGCTGCAGCGGTCGCGCTGCAATTGAAAAGCTCACTTGTTTTTGGAAAGGTAAAGTTACAGGCAGTGGTAATTCGAGGGCGCCGAGCCATTAAGCCGCTGTTTGGAATCTCAATTACTCTGCGGAAGGATAATTACAAATAAAACAAACTTGTGATCCCACATCAGTGAGAACACTTCTTCCCTGCTTTATGGAATATACAAGCAGTTTTTCATCCACTGGGTTTAATTTCCACATGAAAAATTGACCTTAACAGTATGAAGTATGGCTACAAGTAAAAACTGTGTTTTCATTGAAGAGAATAAATGCATTTCCTGAACGCTGGCTGTTACAGCTAATTGATTTATTGGCTCTCCATATAGTGCACTATTGTCTTTGCACTCATGGGACAGGGAAGCTCTTGAGAACAGAACGAAATTCTGCCACAGCAACCTGACAGCTGAAGAGGGTTGGGTTCTATTTTTTAAATAAAATGTGTAAGTGTCTCGGAGCTGGAAGGAATCTGCCCTGCATTGGCACAAACTACCTGGACCCGTGGCTTCCTGAATGATTTTTTTTTAATCCCATAATATTACTGGGGAGCTGACAGCACTGGGAGCAGGTAATTTTCTTTTAATCGGATTGTTTTTACTGTGAAACGTTTATGTTCAAGCAAATGCACAATACTACCGAAAGAAAAGAGCGAGGAAATTCCCTTTTTCTATTTTCCTTTAAGGCCAGCAGTCAAAAATCCAGTAGGAAATAAAGGCCCTGCAAAAGTATTTCTCCCTGATAATGAAAACAATTTTAAAATTCATGAAATTGCCAAATATTTATTATTATCCCTTGCTTTTAGGTTTTATGCAAATGAGTGCCCATAAGATGAAAGCCAGTGCTTGGTAGCAGGTGGGAGCAAACTCACATAATCATACCAATAAAAAAGCCCTGAGGAAAAACAAACCAAAATGAAAAATCAATACAGGATGTTGTTCTCCAGATATACTATTAAAATATAGTATTCCACAGCTGCACTGTTGTCCTAAATAACCGATGAGCCTCTGACTGGGAGAAAAGCTGAGGCTCAGATTCTCCCTTTATTCCGTGGGTAAAAATCCCACAGAGCCCGAAGGGATCCACGGGGGAAGCCCGGGCTGGGGATGGTGATGGGCTTTGCAGGGAAAGGCTCCCAAACGGGGGAACAAAGCTGGCATTTCCCAGTAAAACCCCCCCGTACCGCTGGATTTCACAGCATCCCTGGAAAACACCCCAAAGTTTCCTGAGATCCCGCAGCTGCTGCAGAAGTGAACCCCAGAGCACAAAGCTGGCAAGAAAAGGGATTGTGTTCCTTATTTCTGCAAGGATCCTCCTGCTCCAGGAACCAGCTGCTTGGCTAGAAATTGTATTTTTCTGTCCTTTGTTTTTGTCTTAGTTTGGTTCTTACTGCTAACTGCAAGCACAAATGCCCCTGATATCAATTCCATGGGTGGAGCAGGAAAAGCCTTCAGGAGATGGAGAAACTCCTCTTTCCCAGGTGAGCACAGCTTCCCCCTGAGCCCGGTGAGAAGCCAGCTCCTCAGTTATTGCAGGGGAGGCTGAAAACCATCACCAGCTCTTTATTAGGAGAAAAAAACTAATGTGAACATATTTATCACCTCTCCCTGCGAGCAAATCACTACAAAACCCAAAAATGTCTCAATTTCTTAATTTTCTTATCTTGTCCTCAGTGCAATCTCCTGCTCTCCTGCTGCAGGCTCCAAACTGCTTCTCCAGCTGCAGAGCCAGCACCCCCAAAGAGGAGAAAGGGAGGGGGCTCAGAGAACAAAACCAGCCTGAAGAAACCACATTTCATAGGCAAGAAGAGAGTTCAGCAACAGCGATAGAAAATGGTAACTGTAATCACAACAGCAAACAGAGGGGCTCGTTCAGGAATTAAACTGGGCATTTAAAAATGGGAGGGGACCAGGGAGAAGGCAGCTTTTCAGTTGGAAGGACCTTCAACATAATATTCTTTTAGAAGGTGAGCAGCTGTAAATAACTTTGTCCTGGCACAGCCGGAGCACCGCGAGAGCCGTTCAGCAGAACCTGCATTCTCAGCTCCCAGAGCTTTCCCTGCACAATTCCGTGCTCCACACGGAGCACCACGAAACTGGGGTGACCCAAATGGGCCTGCAGGACCATCCCCTGCATTCCCTGGGCTGCCCCATTCCATTGCTGCCCGTTCTCAGGGCTCTCTTCTGCCCTCAGCCAGAGTGTGCAGCTGCCACCTCCCCTGGGGTCACCTGGATGTGACCTGGAACCACTGATGCACGTCCAGTCTTTGCTCTCATCTGATGGGATCACTGCATCCCAGACTGCTTTGGGTGGGAAGGGACCCTGAACCCCATCCAGTGCCACCCTGCCATGGCAGGGACACCTCCCACTGTCCCAGCTCCATCCTGGGGCATTTCCAGGGAGCCCCAGCTGCTCCGGGCACCCTGTGCTGAGCCAGGGAGGAGCAGAGACCAATGCAAGATCCCCAGATTCCACCTGGCCCTCCTTGTTCGGGATTTGGAGGCAGTGAGGGGACATGGCTAAGCCAGGCCTGGGCAGGCTGGGCTTGCCTGGGCCATGCTGGTGGCTCTGGGAACGTGTCCCCATCAGCGCGAGCGCTGGCGCCGCTCAGCCGCAGTGACAAATTGCCAGGGGAGCGCGCGGGGAGAGGCAGCAAATTAGGGAATGAATAATTAAACTCGGAGAGCAAGGTGAGCAGACCGGGAGGGAAGGGAAAGAAAAGGCTCAGTGGGAGAGCCTGGGAGCCAGCACCTCGAGGTGCTCCAAAGGAAGGTGCCAGGGAGGGCTGGCAGCAGCCGGGACCTGCCCGGGCCATCCACGAACCCCAGGCTCCGAGGACACAGGAAAACAGCACGAGCAGAGGAGCTGCTCCAGCCTCCTGTCAGACTCCCTGAGAGCCCCCGGGCACCCCCAGCCCCATTCCCAAAGCCAGCCCTGTTCCTGATCCTCTCCCTTCCTGCTTGTCCTTTTCCAGCAGCAGGAGCTGGAGCAGCAGTGCCACCAAACCAGTGGGGACGCTGGTGCCAGCCCTGGCTGCGGCACAGGGCACACAGGGTTCCTCCCAAACCACCTCTTCTTTCAACTCCTAATTCTTTAAACCATCAGCATTTAATCAAACCCAAGTTCTAAAATCCTGACTCTTATCACAGCCGGTACTTATAATCCTTTTTTCCAGACTAGATGTTCCCAAATCACGTTACATCTTTCATCTTCCTTGTGATTAATTTCAAGGTCTTTACTGAGTCAAATGAGATATTTTTAAAATCTCTCTTGTTTTAGTTTTTCCAGCTTTTAGTCAATTCTGGCAGTTCAGAGGAGCCATCAAAATTACACGAGCGTTTTGTGCTCAGCCACTTCAGTGACTCCTGGGTTTAGGAGAATCCCATAAAGGCAACCATCTTATTATTTTAATGCATGCAATAATTTAAGTGATAACAACTGCAAAAGTCAGGCTGTTTTGTTTTATGGATTATCAACAGCCTTATGACCTTGAAAATAGTCGAGTTGACTCACTAATTTTTACAATTTAGCAAAATAGCACACGCAGCATAATTTTATCAACTTTGATGCGGTGAAAGTGCAGAGATCTCCAAAGAGATGAATTTCCTTCCCAGAGCCACTCTGCAGCACTGGGGAGCCTCAGGCTGGGGAACCGAGGAGAAGGGGGGTTACTTGAGGGGAAAAGAAAAAGGGAACTATTTGAGGGAAAAAGCAAAAGGGAATTATCTGAGCTGCAAACGCACCAGGTTTAAAACTTTCCAGTTCTGTTTTGTTTTGCTGCAATGCAGAGTGAAGTTCTCCAGCACACAAACGGCAGGAGCAGCCCCGACCCCCATTTAATTCCTGCCTGGAAAAGGTGGAAGCAGCAAAGGTAAGGAGGAGGCACAGCCAACCTCTGGTGACCAAAGGTGCACTCGAGCTGTTATTTTGTATTCCATACTCTTCAAAGAGCAATATAAACAGAATTATTTATGCCCAGCAAAATGTTGCTTAATTACTTATGCACCACTGTTTGCTTGTATTTTAAGCTCTCTCTACCACCCACAGGCAGACGTTAAACAGCTGCTAAAAGCGAGCTTTAGTCTTGCCTGTTTGAAATTAGCATACTTGAGCTTTGAAAAAACTTTGTTGCCAATTTACATATGCATAGAGACTGATATTTAGACTCACCATATGATATGTCCCTCAAGAGCTTTTCTTATTGCCTCCATCCTCAGGTCTCAACCTAGAGACTGTAAATCTAGCAGGTGATTAATTCTATACCCTTGAGAAACTAGCAATTAGCACTTGCAACCAGTAAAAAATTGTCATTTCAAACCCCTGTTTACTATGCCCATGTATTTTCTATGAACTCACAGTTAACTCCAAACAGAAATAGATGGCAATAGATTTGCAGTCACTCCTGTCTCTTTATATAAAAATATATTATGGCTTCCAGCTAATCAACCTATTAAACACACCGGAAAAAAAAAAGAGATGAAATAATTGGCATTCCTTCTTTTCTATATAAATATATAGAAAATGGGAAGATGGAGCAAGCATGAAAACATTCTACATGATGTTTTATGTTCCCAGACCTTAATCAGCTCATTTCAACATGATGACTTTGTAGGGTTTACCTGTTTTGTGTCAATTCTTATCTCTGATAGCCGAAATTACCGCACTTCCAGATGTTCTTATGCATTATTGAGGTCTTCTGCAGTAGATGCTGGAAAAGGTAAGATAAGGTTTTATTTCTTTGTAGTAGTCACAACACCCAGATCAAAGGCAGGAAAGTGCAGTGCTTAGTATTGAAAACTATGATGAACTTCACATTTATTTTCAAGTAGAAAATCTGTCATAAACCTGCTCATCAATCTTCAGTCACTGTTTCAAGTGTAATCCACTGGAGCGGGGCACGGGAGTTTAAAGACTTGGGGCTGCTGCTCCTAAAAACTGCTTTAGTGTGTGCTGAGCAGGGTGTGCCTGGCAGGGGCACCCAAAATCTGCCTCTGAGGGACAGGGGGGTGGGTGTGGGGGGCTGGCACTGCCCTGGGGCGCCCTGTGAGGAAATAAAACACAAAAACCTGGCTGCTCTGAGCAGGAATTGGCCACCCAGCACCTGGCAGTGACAGGAGAATGGGGGCCCTTGGGCAGAGTACTGCCCCAGAGCCAGCTTCAGTAAATTGACATTAGGAGATTTGCCCCTGGATTTAAATCTGCTAATAATGGGGGTAAATCTAGGCACAGCTTTAGATGTGTGTGTGGTGGATTTAAATCTACCAGAATCTGAGTTCCTAGATTTACCACACCAGTAGATTTCCTAGATTTACCAGAATGAGTGGATTTCCTAGATTTACCAGAATGAGATTTCCTCAATTTACCAGAATGAGTGGATTTCCTAGATTTTCCAGAATCAGATTTCCTAGATTTACTGGAATCAGTAGATTTCCTAGACTTACCAGCATGAGTACATTTCCCAGATTTACCAGAATCAGATTTCTTAGATTTACCAGAACGAGTAGATTTCCTAGATTTACCAGAATCAGATTTCCTAGATTTGCCAGAATGAGTGGATTTCCCAGATTTACCAGAATCTGATTTCCTAGATTTACCGGAACGAGTAGATTTCCTAGATTTACCAGAACCAGTAAATTTCTTAGATTTACCAGAATGAGTGGATTTCCTAGATTTACCAGAACGAGTAGATTGCCTAGATTTACCAGAATCAAATTTCCTAGATTTTCCAAATCAGATTTCCTAGATTTACCAGCACCAGTAGATTTCCTAGATTTACTAGCATGAGTGGATTTCCTAGATTTTCCAAATCAGATTTCCTAGATTTACCAGCACCAGTGGATTTACACCCAGCTCCCACCCTTTGTGCCAGGGGGAAGCACTGCTGCCTCACACCAGTTTTGGGGGGAATTCTGAGTATTTTTGAAGCATTTTGAGGCAATCTGGGTGGAAAATGCCAGAAGCCATCTTTTTGCAAGCCCCTCTCTAAAGCAGCGAGGGTTTAGGGGTAAATATAAAAGCAGTCAGCAATGCAAGGATATTTTTTCCTGCGTTGCACAGTCATTAAGGGGTCTGCTGCAAAAGCCTGCTTGACTTTCTTCCCACTAATTACATCATCAGATCATCACACTGCTAAAATCAGGCACAGAGTACTTGCACACAACTAAATCCCTGCTTCTAATTACTATTTTAGTCTCTTTTTCCTCGTGACATGTTGGTGATAGATCATTATTTTTTCAGCAATTTGTTCGCATTTATATGCAATATAATTGGATCTGATTAATTATTATGATTAATGACTGCAGAATTTCCTTGCAAAGCTATTAATACTGGGAGTATCAAATGAAAGACATGGACAAATTAAAGCCAATGGAGTCCTGTTGCTTGTACTTACAATGCCTGGGCTCAAGTAACCCTTTGCTGCTCCAGCCCTGCAATAAATACCAGGGTTTATCTGGAATTTCCCCACGGATCTCTGCATTTTCCAGCGCTCTAAGTACATAAGTAATGGGGGAGAGATGCAGGTGGAATTCTTAGGTGGACTGCTGTAGTTAAAATTACATATATTTGGATATATTTTAAACGAGCTCAGCAGCATAAACGCAGCTACATCCATTTAAAGTCAAGAAACTGGCAAAAAAAGAAAAGCCTGGGCAATATTTCTATGTATATGAAGCGGATTTATCCATTTTTCAGGTGGCGGCGCAACAAAACACCACAATAAAAGCAGTTAATTTCCATTAAATGTCATATTAGCCCATTTCTGAGGGATGTATTTACGTAGCGTGTGCTGTATGTTAAATTACAGCCCGGCTCAGAAGTGGGATATTACATGTAAAAAAGCAAACAATGAGGGAGTAGCTTAGGGGATCGACTTTCCTGCTGCCTCGGGGACCTGCCTTTAAATCTGGCTTTGAGCAAACTGAAGAAAAATCATTTCCCTCTAATGGCAGCAGCGCGGGGGGAAATCAGGAGTGCCAGGCAGGTGGCAGGGAGCCCGGAGGGAAGGGCTGCGGCAGGGAAGGGCTCTGCCCGGCCTGGAGGGGGTTTAACCTGGAATAAAGCAAAGCCAGCCTGGAGCAGGGCACCTCTGGGAATGGGGCTCCTCAGCTCCTGGGGAGCAGGGCAGCAGCTCTGCCCTGGGAATGCCCCTCCGGCCGAAATGTGACAAAAAGATGGGGTGTGCTGTGAAATCAGAAATGGCGGCCCACAGAATATTTTGAAATATAAATGTGTCCGGTGTAAAGGAGATTAAAAGGATGACTCCTTAAAAAAAATTAGAAATAAAGAGGTAAATTAAAAAAAAAAAACCCAAAACCAAAAAAAAAACCACCAAAAAACCACCACCCCAACAGCAAATAAAAATCTCAAACCAAAGAAATCCACCCCAAATACAGAGAATATTTGTGCCCAGGTGCACAGAAATACCCATTTTTCCAAGAGAAAAACAGCCAAATTCTCAATTTCAACCTACTAAGAAATTCCAACTTATTTCTGTCTAAACTAAAAGTCACGTTGTCCTAAAGAGCACAGTTTCCCTGGGAGGTATTTTGTACTTTCCTCCTGATTTCTGAGCTCTGCAGCTGGCACTGGGTGGGCTCCTTTGGTTGGGTTTTTAGGGACGTGCAGTAGAAGCACACAGCTGGGGCTGGGCTGCTCAGCATCTCGGGCAGTTCCTGCAGTGGCTGCAATTCCCAGGAGCAGGAATCCAAACCGCTCCTACGTGGAAAGCTGGGTCCTGGTTTGTGCCACGAGACAGGGCAGGGCATTCCCCTGTGGCAGGGAGAGGGAAAAGTTAACAGAAAACAGGAATTGAATGTTCCACAGCACTGCTGGAGCCCCTCTGGAGCCAGGCTGGGAGAGCTGGGAATGTTCCCCTGGAGAAGGGAAGGCTCCAGGCAGAGCTCAGAGCCCCTGGCAGGGCCTGAAGGGGCTCCAGGAGAGCTGGAGAGGGACTGGGGACAAGGATGGAGGGACAGGAGCCAGGGAATGGCTCCCACTGCCAGAGGGCAGGGATGGGTGGGAGATTGGGAACTGGGAATTCCTGGCTGGGCTGGAATTCCCAGAGCAGCTGGGGCTGCCCTGGATCCCTGGCAGTGTCCCAGGCCTGGCTGGAGCAGCCTGGGATGGGGAAGGTGTCCCTGCCATGGCAGGGTGGAATTAATGGGATTTAAGGTCCCAAACCTGCCCCAATGTCTGATCCAACCTCCCTGACCTTGTTCCAGCCCACTCCTGCTGACCAGACCTGTATTCTCCTCACAGCCTGAACCACTGCTCCCATTTACAGTGGATTTTCAGCGGCTGGGGTTTGTGACCCTAAGCCGAGGGGCAGTAACCCTTTCCTGCCCAGTCAAGGGCCCCTCAGAGTCCCTGTCCCCCTGTCCCCAGGCTGGCGGTGCCAGCCCCACGCCTGCAGGGATGTGCTGAATGAGCACCCCCCTCTCATCTGAGATGAAAAACAGCGGCCTGGGAGCCTCCAAAACGCCTCCATGCAAAATGAGGGCGAGATGATTTCCTCCTTCTGTTTTCATTTTTCTTGGGGGGGCTTTAATCATTTTTTTTTAATAAAGCCGGGTGAGATGAGCGAAATATCAGCCCAGGAGGCGCCGGGGAAACAACATTTAGAGCACAGTAATGGAACAGGCAAATGTGAGCGTCACAAGCCCTTAGCATCTCCTGCTCTGCATTAGCCCAGCTCGCTCCATCAATCTCCCCTGGCTGTGCTCCCCTGCCTGCCACCCCACAGCCAGCAGCACAGGGACACCCTCCAAGCTGAGAGCACACGTTCCACACACGTGAGAGCACATGTTCCACACACGTGAGAGCAGACGTTCCACACACGTGGAAGCAGACATTCCACACACATGGGCTGGCACAGGCAAGGCAGCTGTTGGGGTTGGTTTTTTTTGGTTTTTTTTTTTTTTTTTCCTCCTGAAACTTTCTGGAAGTTTCATGCATTTATTTTTTTTAATTGTTGTTGCTTAGTTTAAAATTTCGCGTTCAAGTTGGCTTGCAGTTCTGATGGCATCAATTCTAATTGTGGCCTTCCAGTACCTGAAGGGGATGACAAGAGTGAGAGAGAAAATGTAGAGGGTCTGGAGGGACAGGAAAAGGAGAATGGCTTCACATTGAAACAGTGGGGTCAGATGGGAGATTGGGAAGGAATTCCTCCCTGGCCAGGCTGGACACTGGGGCTGGAGCAGCCTGGGACAGTGGCAGTGTCCCTGCCAGGGCAGGGTGGCACTGGGTGGGATTTAAGGTCCCCTCCAGCCCAAACCGTTCTGGGATTCTGAGATTTTATGATTCTGAGTCTACACATAACAGATTGGCCTCCTATGTATTTTTGAATAATTCCAGTTTAATAAAAAATTTCTTAATAATTTAATTAATAAAAGTAAATTAATTACTTATTAAATGAAAAGAACCTCTCTATGTATTTTCTGAAGATGAAAAAGTACCTCTTTATATATTTTCTCTGTGTATTTCAAAGCCAAATATGCCTGGAAGTACTGGTATAGACACATAAACCCATACCTTGAAACTCCTATTGACCAAATGTTTAACTTGAGAAACGCAGATTTATCATTTTCAGGTTTAGGAAGAGAAGAAGTTGAGAGCATGGCAAGAAGGAAAAACTCACCACTAAACAGATGTTCTGGAGTGCTGAGAAAACCCTGCAGAAGACATGCAATATTTCCAAATCCCTGGCACAGCCAGAGTCCTGGGAGCGTGGTGTGAGGCTGCTGTGAGCTGAGGGGAGGTGGCACAGCTGGGGCTGGGCTGTGACTGCTGTCCTGGCTGCAGGGAGGGCAGAGCTCCCCAGGGGCTCCACTTACCCCACTTCAGGGATGGATGGGTGGGTGGAGAGCACCCTGAGTGTGTGGGGGAAACACCCCAGCCAGGACACGTGGGCACGTCCCTGTCCCATGCTGACCACGTGCCCTGTGCTGACCACACTCCCTGTGCTGACCACACTCCCTGTGCTGACCATGTTCCCTGTGCTGACCACACTCCCTGTGCTGACCATTCTCCCTGTGCTGACCACGTTCCCTGTGCTGACCATGTTCCCAGAGCTGACCATTCTGCCTGTGCTGACCATTCTGCCTGTGCTGACCACTCTCCCTGTGCTGACCACTCTCCCTGTGCTGACCACGTTCCCAGAGCTGACCTCGTGCCCTGCCCGCAGCTCAGCCATCAGCAGGACCAGGGCCAGGTTTTTTTGTGGGTGATGTTTGAACCACCCCGAGCAGCCTTGGCTGTGAACGGTGCCCAGTGTGCCCAGCCCAGCCCCAAGCAGGCCCAGCAGCTCTGCGGGGACACAAAGACCCCAGAGCCCTGCCTGGGGCTGAGCTGGCCCTGCAGCAGGCACAGGGTGCTGGGTGCTCCCGCAGAGCACTGCCAGGACTGGAGCCCAGGGCACTCAGGATCGCTCTGCAGCAGCCCCTGGAGCTCCTGTGTGCATTCCCAGCACGGGGGGCACTGCCTGCCCGGGACCCCCACCCTGCAGGGCACAGGCAGGGTGTGTTTTTCTGCATTTGATGAGTGCTGAGCTCCAGGAGGCTGTGCTGTGCCTCGAAGCAGGCTGGAGATGCTCAGTGAGACATGCCAGTGTCTTTGTGCTCTCCTCTGCCCTGAGAGCCGAGCAGGAAATCAATACATTTTATCCATGGAATGTACATAAGTCTTCTTAAGTCGTGATCCATTTTAAGTAACGTGTGGAGGGGCATTAGGCAATTAGAGCTGGCTGAGGAACTGAGCATATTTATACATTTTAACGCCTGTCTTTTTATCTTGAGCTTGGATGAAGCAGTAAGACCTAAAAATCAAACACTGGATGAGTTTAGATGATCGGGTATTTAATTTAAGATCTCCATCTTAGCATTAGAAAACCTTCCAAATGAAGTGTCTGTGTTTTAAAAATTGGCCATAGCCAGTAGCTGCTAAGTCTGATGTGTAATCTCTGCTTGGCTCTGCACAGAAAGCACTTATTGAAATTCAAGTACATGCTCAGGGCTCGTTAATGGCTATTTTTGCCTCATTAATACAACAAACATCACTGATATGAAAGGTGCTGTTCTCCTACACTAATACAACTGCAAGAGGTCAGAAATAACTTCTCATGCTCTCTAGTTCTTTATCCAATATGTCAGTGACAGGGAAGTGGAGAGCAAGTAGCAATAGGAAGGTGGATTTATCAACAAATGTTGTGTTACTGAGACCATTACAGTGGTCCAGCCTGGCCTTCTTTGGTGTCCACATTCCAAAACAAGAGGCTGGAAATTTCAGGAACATCCCGAGAAGCCCCTGAGGAATGACTGGAGTGGACAGAGCAGCGGAGGGAGAGACACAGGTTTAACTCAGTGAATAACTCAGAATTAACTGCTCAGTTTATTCAAAAGAAGGTGAAGAATTGGCTTGGTCACAATTTAAAATCCCAGACTGGCTTGGGTCAGAGGGACCTCAGAGCCCGCCCAGTGCCACCCCTGCCATGGCAGGGACACTTCCACTGTCCCTGGCTGCTCCAGCCCTGCCCAGCCTGGCCTGGGACACTGCCAGGGCTCCCCTGCTTTTCATAAGGGAGCAGAAGCTTTGCTGGTAGAACTCTACTGCAACCCATGAGCAGGAGCACGGAAAGAAGTGAGGCAGATTTGGCAGAGCCTCACATTTCCGTGTGCCTGGTTCTTTTTACCACGACAGCATCACAAACTCGAGAGATGTCCATCAGCTGCACCGCAGCCTGGAACAGATCAATTCACATCCATGCAGGGCACCCCTCTGTGTTCCTTAAAGCACCAGGCAATGCCTGCACCAAGAGTCACAGAGTCAGGAATGCCACAACAGCCCCCACTCCTTATGAGAGCACTTCTTTCCCTCTGAATTCCTCACAAACCGCTTTGGTTTTCTCGGCGCTGGCGTTAACCTGTCCTTCTTTCAAAGGTGACCCGCGTTCCCAGCAGCTGCAGCAGAACACCCATGCAGAAAAGGCTCAGGAACACAGCAATTCCACAGGTTTGGGATGGCAGCGCCCCGGGCCAGCGGGACCCCCGGCTCCCGACCCCGGTGCTGCTAATACCGAGCTTTACAAAGACAAACAAATTGAAACCAGCTCCCAGGGTGGCTGGGGGAACTTCAATGCATTGCTTTCAAATTTCCCTGTAAATAAAAATGCATGGGAAGGAGAGGAGCTGGGAGGCCCTGGGTGTATCCCCTGAGCATGGTTCAGAGCCCCCAACATCCTGCCCTGCTTTTATGAATTAGAAATCTTGTCATCTGATCACAGAGACCAAGAAAATTGTGGCAAACTTTATCTGCTAAGTGAACCTTAATAACCTCAACTTTAACTTCAAGAAAATTACACTTGGAAACATTTCATAGTCTTGCAGGTTGCAGGAGACATAAAAATTCTTTCTTTTCTCCCACCTCTCCAGGAGTTATTAACCCTCCCCACAGAGCCTCAGAGACCTCCAGCAAATTGTCCCTTCCCAGAAATCACAGGGAATAGCTGTGCCAGGGGCTCCAACGGCTCTGGCAGCACATTTGCAGTAAAAGCTACACCCAGACTCAGATGAAAACCTTCACAGTTCCTTGAAAGAAGGCAAAGAAAAAAAAAAAAAAATCCCAGCCTTTGAAATAAAGCTGTGGTGTGGCTGTGGTGGCTGCTCCAGGAACTGTCACACCTGGCTGCTCCCAATCAGCAGCTGGGGCTGTTTAATTACTTCTCTCCCTAAATACCCTGCTCCTGGGGGCAGAAATGGGGAAAGGGCAACTCCAGGCTCAGCTTCGGCAGAGGAGCTTCAAGTGACCCACGGTGTTTGAGGAAGCAAAGAATAAAAGAGAACCTCAGAATATTTAGGTTGGCAAATCCTCCAGGAGCATCAAACCCAACCTGTGACCAAACAGCACAATGCCCCCTAACAGCACACAACAAAATGATATGCTTTAGTCATGTGAAAACATGTTATTCAAGTGAAAATGGAGTATTCAAAGAAGAGCATGAAACATTATTATTATTGTTATTATTATTATTATTATTATTATTATTATTATTTTATCCTGCACATTTGTGGGTGTGATCCCACGGTGGGTTTTACACCTGCTTTGGCAATGCTGCTGCTCTGTGCCTGTGCAAATACAGCCCCACCCCCCAAAAAATACCCTACAAGGGAATGGCCTTGAAAATAAAAGCCCAGAAAACAGAACTAGTCCTCTGGTTGTGCCACTGAGTTTGGCCCAAAAAGCCCCTCACGATTTCATGCCCAGAGCCTGACAGTTTTAACCCAGGAAGAAAATGCCTGAAGGTGCCAGTGAGGCGGAGATGTCCCTGCTCAGTGGGAGGGACAGGGATCTCCCTTTGCCCAGGCTTTCCCAGAGCCCAGACACACACATTTGGAAGCTGTTTCCCCCAGCAGTTTCATTCTCTACCTGCTGCCAGGAACCCCGGAGCTCCCAATCCTTTTAATTCTCATTACTGAGGCCGAGCTTGGACTCGGACCCCGAGCACGAGGTCACAGCTCCTGCGGACACCCTGGTGCAGCCCAGCTGCACCCGCTCATTTTTAGGTCCAGAAGAGGCTTTCTCCTAGTGCAGGCAAAATGAGGATTTCACCCCCACCCCTCCTGGTGCAGAACTGCCTCACTGGGTGACCTCACATCGCCCAGGGTGTCTCTCGCGCATCAGAGAGACTGTGGAGGTGTGAGCAGAGAAGTAAACAATTGTCAGAAGGAGGATTGTGCTCCAAGGAGCTCTCCAGGCAGGGGGAACCCTCCTGCAAGGCAGCCGTTCCCACCCAAAAACCCAAACAAGATTCCTGAGGACACTCCCTGCGGAGATCTTCAGGAAAACCTCCTTATGAGGTTTTTTCAAAAATCAAATTCAGAACTGCCTGGTAAAATACTGTTTAAAATTGTGGGGAAAAACACAAAGTCATTGGACTTTGCATTTGAGGTTGAGACACCTCCAGTGTGTTTGCCACTGGTTAGAGGTGTAAAAAATGCCTATTTTCATGGGATCCCAGAGTGCTTTGGGTTGGAAGGGAGCTGAAACATCATCCAGTGCCACCCCTGCCCTGGCAGGGACACCTCCCACTGTCCCAGGCTGCTCCAAGCCCTGTCCAGCCTGGCCTTGGGCACTGCCAGGGATCCAGGGGCAGCCCCAGCTGCTCTGAGCATCCATTCCCACATGACCCCCCCTGGAACAGCTCCAGCCAAACCCTGCTGACAGAAATGAGTGTGAATTACCCCAGGTCAGACCTGAGCACCCACAGCTGGGCCAGGGACAGCCACGTCACCTCTGGCTGCTGTCCCCACATGCAGCCCCTGTGCCAGCACGGGAAGGAGTGGGATTGCTGCCCATTTCCATGGGCAGCCCTGATCCAGCTGAACAGATGGGGAAATGCATCCCCCATCCCACAGCCTGGGCCCTGATCCTTCCCACGGGGTCACAACAGCATCCCAGACACAGCAGTGTCCTGCTGAGGGAACATCCCAAATATCCCACCCTGGACACAGCAGTGCCCTGCTGGGGGAATATCCCAAATATCCCACCCTGAACCCTGGACACAGCAGTGCCCTGCTGAGGGAACATCCCAAATATCCCACCCTGAACACAGCAGTGCCCTGCTGAGGGAATATCCCAAATATCCCACCCTGGGCACAGCAGTGCCCCTCCTGAGTGAATATCCCACCCACCCCCTGAGCCCAGCACCCGTGTGCCAGGATGTCCAGAGCTTCACCTGGCATTGACAGAGCCCTGCCAGCCACAGCCAGCCAGAAGGTAACAAACACAGCACCTGAATTACACAAAATCTATGCCAGCTTTGGAGAAAGGAACCGGAGAATCCACGTGGCCAGGCCAGACTGTCAGCAAGAAACACAAATGAAGGGTTTCCTTGTGTTCAAACAGGGCAGGTGTCTGCAATGACAGACCTGGGTGGGAGCACTGCTGAGGTCACTGTGGGATGGATGCTGGTGTTTTGTCTCGAGAAGGAAAGCAGGGACAGCCTGCAGCAGTGCCTTTAGTAAGGAAGGCTTCCCGTACTGCCAGCTCAGCAGTGCCTGTGCCACCCCACTGCCCCTGGGCTCTGGGGGTGTCAGGGTGCTGTGCCACCATCTCCTGCTCCCAGGAAAGGGGTTTTCCTGCTCTCAGGAAAAGGGTTTTTGTCCCAGGAAAGGGATGTTTCTGCTCCCAGGAAAGGGTTTTTTCTGCTTCCAGGAGCAGGGTTTTTCTGCTCCCAGGAAAGGGCTTTTTCTGCTCCCAGGAAATTTTTCTGGTCCCAGGAAAGGGGATGTTTCTGCTCCCAGGAAAGGGCTTTTTCTGCTCCCAGGAAAGGGCTTTTTCTGCTCCCAGGAGAGAAATTTTTCTGGTCCCAGGAAAGGGGTTTTTCTGGTCCCAGGAAAGGGATGTTTCTGCTCCCAGGAAAGGGGTGCTTCTGCTCCCAGAAAAGGGCTTTTTCTGCTCCCAGGAGAGAAATTTTTCTGGTCCCAGGAAAGGGGTTTTTCTGCTCCCAGGAGAGGGATGTTTCTGCTCCCAGGAAGGGGGTGTTTCTGCTCCCAGGAAAGGGGTGTTTCTGCTCCCAGGAAAGGGATGTTTCTGCTCCCAGGAAAGGGGTGCTTCTGCTCCCAGAAAAGGGCTTTTTCTGCTCCCAGGAGAGAAATTTTTCTGGTCCCAGGAAAGGGCTTTTTCTGCTCCCAGGAAAGGGATGTTTCTGCTCCCAGGAAAGGGGTGTTTCTCCCAAGCACCAAGTGGTCCAAGTGGCCAGCACAAAGCCTCGGAGGTGTGTGCAGATGGAAGCACTTCGATCCACACAAAGCTGGTGCAGGGGCTGGGGCTGAGAGGGGCCGTTATTAAAAGAGGGATCAAACCAGGCTGCAATTATGCCCAGCTAATCCTCGGAAAACAGGGAGGTATTTCTTCATTATTTGCACGGGGTGAAAATAACAACCGTCCAGGACAAATTAAAACTTCACCTTCAGATGCCACCCCGATTGTTATGCAGATTCCCTGGGTCCAGGCAGCCAAAAAGGGAGCCCGAACACGGGTCCAACAGGCAGCCCGGCAGCGTGACATCACCGCTAAATTAATTACCGCTTGATTTGATTGATTTGGAGCGCGGGGCTGCGGGCAGGCGCGAGTGCTGCGAGCGGGAGATGCCTCTGCTGAAAAGGGTGAGCCATACATCAAGAGCCCTCGGAATTTCTGCAGGCCATACCTGGGCACGGCAGCCAGGGCGTCCCACGGCCCAGGCGGGCACAAACTGCTGGTGGAGGCTTTTTTAAATACAACCGTCGCGCCTCGAAATGTCACGCTGGGCTTTAGTTAGCTGAGGTGGCAGGTCCTTAAAGCCCAGAATTTATGGGGTTGAAATTTTCCAAATGTAAGACCGGAAAGGGAAAAAATCTGTCGGCTTTTATTTATTCCCTATATAAATACAGGCAATTTAGTCCTTCCCCCAAATAGGGGCAGATTAGATGAGTTAGACAGCAGTCAATTCATTTTGCATAGGAATGGCTCATTAAAAAAAGAGAGCCCCCCATTTGTACGAGGCGCCGATTGGGCCGAGCACAAAATGGATTTACGGTGTCACTCAGAGCCGGCAGGACTAATGAGGGAGGAGAGGCTGCGGCGGGGGCACAGCTCCACCAAACCCATTCCCCGTGCCCCAGCGAGATGGAGGTGTCCCTCATTATGTATGTGTCTCAGGAGCTTGCTTTAATATTTTAATAAATAACAACATCAGCCCAACAAGAAATTAATGAATAGTATCATTAATAATGAGCCTGAGTCTTGTAGTGATAGGACAGATATTAAATTGAACCACAGTGGTGCTATCTCCAGAGACTTGGGAATTTTCCAGCGGCAAACAAGGCCACTGAATGAAGCAGCCATCGCTCTGTGCCAACAGCTTTTACAACAGGTTGGGAGTAATAAAAGAGGATTTTCTGCACGATAAAGTTAAGCCTTAGAAAATCTGCTGGTGTAGATCGGTGTGAAAAGTACTGCCAAACGTGATCCTTAATTAAACTTTAATTAAGATAAAGCTCTTTCCCTTAAAAAGGGGGGCGGGGAGGGGGAGGCAGCAGCAAAAAGAGTGTCAGCTCTTTTCCTACCAGTTTCTGATCTAAAATGATTCTATATTAAATCACAGAAAACTGTGTTCAAATAAGTTAAATCCACGAAACCCCGGAAATTCAGCATGGGGGATGAAATGCCATCCATAGCCCAGCCACGAGCCTATTTATCTATATTTATCTCTATTCCTATATCATTTGGAGCCCGTGGTGTAGGAGATCAGTCACAACTGGGAACAGTGGTGGGAATGTTCCCATCTCCCAGCTGCCATGGGCCGTGGTTGGGCCCACAGAATCCTCCCCATCCCTTTCCTAAAGGTTTAGGATTTTGTGTTCCACAGCATGACAGAACATATGTCACACGCCTGAGAAACAGGCTGGGGAACAGAACATTTTCACTGCCAGAGCCAGGACCAAGCCCTCAGCACGTTCTCCACGGTCAGCTCTGCAGGAGCATGGAGCAGTTTCAGTACCAGCACATCCATTTCTGGGCACCTTCCCAACACAGGGACCCCAAAAATATATTCCATCAGTCCAGACCCTGCTTTTCCCTCGCGGCTGATGGTCAGCCTGGCAGCTGTAGCAGCATGGAGAGGAGCAGAGGGAGTTTTCCACCCAAAAGTACTGTGCAGGGGCTGCTTCATACCCCAAAGCCAGAGCAGGGAGTTTGGCTCCCACAAACAGCCCATGTACAGCCCCCATTTCTCTTTGGGGCTGAAACCAGCTCCTTCCCCAGCACCCAAAGCCAGGTCTGTGCTGCCACGTGGTTTCTTTATCAGATAATTAACACCAGCTCACCAAAGCACAACTCACTGCCTCCTCAGAGTCAGATTTGTTCTCCTGCTCGTGGTTTGAACTTTCCAAGCTGGACCAACTGGCTGGTACCTGTTCCAATTAAACGATGAGTGCAAGGCCTGGCAGTGTTGGGATGGATTGGAAATGGGGACAGAAGGGAGGGGAGGAGGAGGAAGCCCCATTTCACCCCTGCACAGCAGAGCAGCCGTCTCCTGGAGTACTGAAAAAGCATCCATTTTGTAGGCACCAGTTTTCTAGGTTTATTTTCCTGTGGCTGTCCCTGGCAGTGTCCCAGGCCAGGCCAGGGCTTGGGGCAGCCTGGGACACTGGGAAGGGGTGGAAGGGGATGGGCTTTAGAGTCCTTGCACCTCAAAGCCTCTGGGGCTCTGTTTGACTCCTGGTGCCTTTGTTTGCATCTTCCCTCCCTGCTGGACACGTTTTAAAGCTCTTTCCTCAGTAATGCCACAGTGAAATGCAGCATCCTGGGGAATTTCCGTTCCAGGTGTGATGGGAAGGTCAGGAATCCTCTCCAGAGGAATTGTTTAAGCTCCAGGATGAGCTGTACTGAGAGCAGAACACAGCCCCACCTTGGACACAAATACCTGACTTTTGGGGACTGACCTGTCCAGCTCTGACAAAGCCAAGGCTCCTCCCTGCTGCCCTATTTCCTTATTTCCTTCACCATTACTTCCACAAGCAGTATCAAATTTTACTGCTGAAAGCCTCAAAATGCTCTTTGCAGCCAGGCATCTGTGCACACAGATTCCTGAAGCTTTGCCTCAAACCCAGCCGAGTTCAGTAAAATCAGAGTTCATACACAGCACATGGACAGCAAAACAAATATTTTGTACAAAGGCAAAAGAATAGAGAAATTTTTTTGTTTCTTCTTTTTTTTTTTTTTAATGTGGTTCCACTTGAGATGGTTTTTTTTTTCCATTTCTTTCCTTTCAGTGTCTCTAAGAAAAGTATCTTTAAGGGTCTGTACATGCAGGGGCACTTAACCTCCACAGACTCCCTGCTTTGATGAAAGTTTTTATTTAAGCTTCAGAAGGCAAGTCAAGCCTGGATGACACGGTGCTAATTCTTTTCTAATTCAAAATTTAAACCAGGGTGTTTGACTTAAATCAGGGGTTGAACACCCATGTTGGAGTGAGTGAGATCTGATAAAGGCAAAGGCAAGGAAAATCAAGGCTTGGAACATCTATTATTCTCCCAATTAACCAAGATTCTGTTATCTAGCCACTTTTAATAACTTTAGTGATAAATTAATAATCGGGTGGCAGAGGAGCAGCCAGCTGCTCTTGCCAGCTGCCACCCAGGAGTGGCAGCTCCAGGGAGGAGCTGCTCCTTGGCTCTGCACCTGCCCTGGGTGGGATTTGGGGAGAAGGAGCTCGCTCTTTGGGGCTTTGGGATAACAGCTCTTGCTCTCACGGAATATTGCCTCCTGTTTTAGAGCTGCTCCTTGCCCAGCGGGTTCTGAGGTTTGCGCTGCATTCACTGGAATTTCACTGCTCCACCCCAGCCCTGTCCATCTCCCAGCAGAGCCCGGGGGGCTCAGGAACCTGCAGGACCCAGGCTCCAGGGATGGGGCACACAGCCCCCGGCACCCCCCGGCAGCCAGGGCAGAGTCCCCAAAGGTGCCCCCATCTCCCCAAAGCGCAGCCCCGAGCCCCAGCGTGCGGCAGGAGGAGCTGCGCATCCCGCCCTGGCCGTTTCCCTGGGAGATAATGGTTCATTTTTAGGCTGTTAGAGCACAGATCACAAGGTCCCGCCCTCGGCAGCGGCGTCTGGTAACTGCCTTTCACTCCCTGAAAGCACAGGCAATTTTTCCATAATAAAAACTGGATTAGCATGTATCAAGAAGAGGTTCCACCAGCTGTCACTTTGAAATCAGGCTACTCTATCCGATGGGCGAGATGATAATGGATAAACCCATAAATGACAAGCAGTTTTCCTGTATTTATCTAATAAGTGGCTAATGCAGGCGAGCATCTTCTCTAATAAAACAGGAGGACGGGGGAAGAGACAGGCTGGGGCTCTGTTTGAATTAAATCCAAACTGAGCAGTAGTGGCACAGGCAAATACTGCAGGAAAATGGCTTTTTTTTCATCCTTTTATAAATTCTATTTTTAAATGCACCGTGGACACAAGTTAAATCAAAAGCCATTAAAAATAATTTTTAAAGTTTCCCGAGATTCAGCTCATTTTGATTCAATAGAGCCAGAGTGTCTCTGTGTGTTTGTAAGCTAAACAGAAAACCAGGTGTCTATAAATGAACAGGTGTGTTTAAAACAGGAGCACTGGGCTGCTTGGATCAGCAGTGGTGGCACCAGCTTCAGAGAGGCAGGAGAATTCTTATTAATCTGTGGAATATCAATCAACTATTCCTTGACTTCTGTATTGTATTATTGGTGATGACACAGCATTAAAGTTACAGCAGGGGAAATGACCAAGTGTATCAGTGGAATTAGCAGTTTACTGAAGGCAATGCACAAAAATTGGGGCTAACTTGGCTAAATTAATGAAATAGGAAAACATCCTTAAAAAAGGACTGATGGCTGGCTAATAATGAGAAGATAAATGAGCTTCCCCACCCTGCCACCCAGGAATTCCCAATTCCCAATCTCACATCCATCCCTGCCCTCTGGCAGTGGGAACCATTCCATTCCCTGGGTCCTGTCCCTCCATGCCTTGTCCCCAGTCCCTCTCCAGCTCTCCTGGAGCCCCTCCAGGCCCTGCCAGGGGCTCTGAGCTCTCCCTGGAGCCTTCCCTTCTCCAGCCCTCAGCCCTCCACAGTGTCTGGAGATGGGTTTGGGGAGAATTTGGAAGGAAGATGCATTTCCCATGCACAGAGGGCAGAGAGAGGGACAAAATCCATTCTTTTTCCATCCCAAATCCATTCTGCCTTTTCCTTGCTGTCCCAGAGGAGGAGAAAAGAAGGGAACCAGACCCTGGCACGGCCCTGGCAGCTCTGGGCAGCCAAGGACAGGGACAAAACAATCCCTGTGCTCAAAGCAGGGTCGGAGGGGGCATTCCAGTGGCAGCAGGCACCACATTTCCAGGGAATGCATCCATTCCCTGTGGATGAGCAGGACCTCGGTAGGAGGAGGCACTGGGAGAGCTCCTGGAACTGTGGGAGAGAAGGGAGCTGGAGAGGGCTGGAATGGGGCACAGCTGGGGAATAATGGGGAGAGGGAGCTGGAGATGGCTGGAATGGGGCACAGCTGGGGAATAATGGGGGAAAAGGAGCTGGAGATGGCTGGAATGGGGCACAGCTGGGGAATAATGGGGGAAAAGGAGCTGGAGAGGGCTGGAATGGGGCACAGCTGGGGAATAATGGGGGAAAGGAGCTGGAGAGGGCTGGAATGGGGCACAGCTGGGGAATAATGGGGGGAAAGGAGCTGGAGAGGGCTGGAATGGGGCACAGCTGGGGAATAATGGGGGAAAGGAGCCTGGAGAGGGCTCCATGGGGGAAAGCTGGGGAATAATGGGGGGAAAGGAGCTGGAGAGGGCTCCATGGTGGAAGAGCTGGTGATCCATGGGGAAGGCACCACCCAGCCCCACTCCCAGCCCAGAGCTCCTCGGCTGGCTCTGGGAATTGCAGCTCCTCGGTTTCCCCCTTTGTTCAGCCTGGCACGTGGGAAGGAGCAGGGTGTGATGAAGTCAGTGCCAGTAAAAGGGGTCCTTTATTGCATTTTTTGAGATGTTGTTTTGGGGTGGCTTGTTTAAAATCCCAGATGAGTCAGGGAGCAGGAATTGCTGGCAAGAAAATGCAGGCACCAAAGTCCTCCATCCTTCCAAGACACCTCCTCCTCAAAGGCTGCAAACCCCCCCTCACCCCAACTGATAAACATCACCTATTTTATAAATACTGATTCACAGGGCGATTAGGAGACTTCCCAAGCCTTCAGCAGGGACAGAACTAACAGTGTGCCACAAACATCAAGTGCTCCTCCTCACAAATGTGATAACATTTACTTCCTAAACAAATTAAATCTGATATTTTAGAAAAATACATAGAGCCAATCCACAACTTCTCCTGCCCTCAATTTAACTTTTCCCTACAAACAGGCTTCAAGAAAATGACACTTGGTGTGCACTTAATAGCACTGGAAAACAGGGAGCAAATCCCCCTGCACGCATTCCTCACTCAAAGACCCCCCATCCACCCTGCATGAAATGTGAATCTTTGTGTTTCCTCAGGAGACTGCGGAGAGGGAAGAACAAGGTGGGCCAAGGGAAATGGGAACTATGAAATGAAATAGCTACCCAATGGCAGTGCTGAAAATGGATATTTTTAGCAGATTTGGTGCCTGGTAGCATGTCTGGAAGCAGCTCCTGGCCTGGCACCAGCCTTTGCTGTCATTATTCTGTTGCATATTTAAGGCAGGAGCACAACCACCCCTTCCACACTTGGTCAAATATGGGACCAACGTGTTCCTCCTGAAAATCAATGTCAGCTGAGCTGTTCTGTGAGTAAATGTCATAGTCCCTGGCAGCCCCAGAGCAGCAGGCATGGGGGGATCTGTGTGAGCTGGAACCTCCCTGCAGAGACTGGGGCTGCAGGAGGAGCCCAGGGCCAGTTTTCCTTGGAGCTTTTGGAAAGCACAAAGTGTGAGGAGGAGATGGGATTGCTGCTCCTCCCAGACAGCTCCTGACAGAGTTCCACATCAGAGATTAAGGTCTCTGTGCACAGATTGAGGTCTGGGGAAGCAAAGGAAGTGGAATGGACAGAAATGCAACGTGAAATGGATTGACATGGGCTAAAGGGCAGCCGGGACAGGCAGGCACAGTCATAAATAAAGACTTTTCTTCAGGGCAGAAGTAACTGGGCAGACGTTATTGGATGGGCACGAGGAGCCTCACCGTGTGCCACAGACACGGGGAAATACAGGAAAGGTAAATGCAAAGTGATGGTAACTCTGCTGAGAGCCACGGCTGCTAAATCACTGCCAGGCCAGGCAAGGCCAGCTGAGTTTCCTTTCTGCAAATTAACAAAATGGGAAATGCTCATCAATGCAGTGCCCCAGGAAAGAGATGCTGAGCTGCTCAGAGAAGAGGGTGCGTTGGGTTGGTTTGGATTCTGACCCAAGAGAAGAGGTGAGCCATCCCTGCTCCAGGAGAGCACGGGCAGCTCTGCAAACCACGGGGCTCACCGAAAGCGCAGCCTAGAGCAGGAGCCAGGGCCGGGCAGGGGTCTCTGGTGGGCTGCTCTGATCTCAGCCCCGGAGCAGGCCCTGAAGGATGGCACCTGCACCGGCAGCCTCCTGCAGGGCGGGCACTGACCGGGGCTGTGCTGGGCTACAGCTGGTCCCCGTTTTGGGGACAGGAGGTTCGATGGCTGGCCCAGAGCGCGAGGCTCCCGGGAGGGCAGCAGCGGGAGGTGAGATCAGAGCAGAGGTGCCCCGCGCAGGAGGGAACACGTTCCGTGTGGGGCAGAGGGGCCCTGGCTCACCTCAGAACGGGCTGGGCCGGAAAGGCCTCCCAGCCCCGGAGCCAGGGCCACCACTGTCCCCAGTGCCACCCCGAGCTGTGTTCAGCGCCCAGGGACGGGCTGGGCTGGCGCAGTCCCAGGAAGGGGCCTGAGGAAGGCGGAGGAGCAGCAGCTCGGCCCTCCCGGACACCCTCACCCCCCAGCCACGCTTGGGGCTCCTGGAGCTTCCCACCTGTGCCTCTCCTGCGCTCCCCAGCCCCGGGGACATGTCTGGCCTGGCCCTGGGGATGGCTCCAGAGCCCTCGGAGCGGCCGCAGTGGCCAGGCCAGGCAGGAGGCCCTGGTCAGCACCAAACACCTGGGTGCCCATCACCAGGGCGTGATGGAAGGGTCTGCAGGGGCAACCCCCTCAGGATGGCTAACAGAAACATTCACAGCTTTGTGAGCTGGAAAAACACCAAATAAAATTAATTCCAGGGTGAGGGTAGTGCTGGGAATGGGAAAACTCCTGCATGGAAGCTACAGCAGGCTGAGCCTCCCTGCGAATGCCTCATCCATTGTGCCACTTCCCTGGGATATCACACTGCAATTGTGACTAAACACAGGATTACAGATTAATTTGGCTCTAAGCAGTCCCTTCAATACACTGTAGATCATTATAATGAAGACATGAATCTCTCCCTGCTCCAAAAGGAGCAGCGAGGATTTCAGCCCTGAAACGGGAGTTTCCTACCTTGGTGAATATTTCCATGGCACTTGTGATATCAGAAATAAGCTTTGCAGATTCTGACTTTTAGAAAATTATTCCCTTGAAAGGCTGTTTATGTTTTCCTGTTCTTTTCTAGCAATTAATGCATTGGCTTTGGAGGAGGATCTGTGATGTTATGCAAGTTAAACCTGTAAAAATGGTGAACTCTTATTAATAAAACCCCCAAACAGATACATTACAGCACACACACGTACTCCTATAAACACATAAAATACTGTGTCTGCATAGAAATAAATGCACACCTTGAGAGGGGTGATCTGTCTTCTCCGTTAATTGTCTTTATCAGATAAATATACAATTAGATCAAACAATACCATTATTTTGCCAACTTGCAGACAGGAGTGGTGACAGTTATTCACTAATATCTGTAAATGCTGGAGGGGGAATATTCCCATCTAATTTGGAAATGTTTGACAAAGCCTGGAAAAAGGGTAATTTGCTTAACATATTTGAAAATAAAACCCCTTTTGCTTCTATCAAAGTGTTGGCAAACATCCGCTCAGTCTGAGCATTTGGAAGGATGCTACAAATGGACAGAAATCCTGGACACCCCACAAACTCAGGGGTTCACAGATCCCACTAGAGCCAGACCAGCCCACCAGGCTGTTCCCATCACTGGGTCCAGCATTGCCACTTCTGTCCCCCAAACCTGGAATAAAACCAGGCCTTTGCACTTCTCTGGGGTCTTTCTGCAGAGCTCCAGGTCTTTGTGGACATTGAAAAATTCCCTGACAGCAGAATGCCCAGGTCAGCCCACGTGTCCCAGGAACACACAGAGCACTGGGGGAGAACCTCCAGGTCAGTTCTGGGTTTGGTTTATGGAAAAAAAAAAGGGATGGGGAGTGGGTATGGGACAGGACAATCCCAAATCCCTGCTGGTACAGAGCCGAGTTTCCATGGATGGAGTGACCTGGACACAGAGCAGTTCCAGGAACTTGTGGCACTGCTGCTGTCTGTGCCACTGCCTTTGGAGCAGGGTGAGTCACCATAACCCTGCTGAAGTCAAGCAGTCTCTGGGAACTGAGGGACTCACTGTTCTTTATTTCTGCTTAATCAGTAATCTCCAAATATCATCGCTCCAAAGAGGCCCCACGTGAGGGGAGCAGGCTGAGCCCAGCACAGCACAGCAGGAATTCCCAGCCTGGGCACAGAGCATCCCTCCAGCCCTGCTCTGGCATCTGCTCTGGAGTGTCTGAGACCCTCTGGGCTCTCACCTCTGTTCCAGACCATCCCCTGGATTTTTAACCTGGCTGACAGCGCTGGTGAGAGCAGCCCTGCTGCCTCCCCCTGCCCTCTGCAGCCTCAGAACTGGCACAGGAACTAACACTTCTCCCCCAGGAGCTCTGGAAGGAGATTCTCCCGTGTCAGCAGGCTGACAGCACCAGGAGCATGGCCATCACCTGCTTTAACACAGCAATGCTCAGCCAGGATTTGCTCGCTCCTTTAGTGGGGTTTGAGGGATGGGCTCACAGGAAAAGCACTTGGCCAGGAAGGCTGAGCACTGGCTGTGCGGGAACAGCTCCGTGCTGCTGGTCCTGCTGTGGTTTGTCACTACCAAGAGGAAGGCCAAGGAAAGCCTGCAGCTCACCGGGGCAGGGGAGCAAGGACGCGGAGAAGGCTGAGGCACTCGGATCTTCAGTGCTGCAAGGGCAGGGCTGGAGGGGTTTAAAATCCCTGGAGGGATTGAAAAGCCTTTGTGACCTTGGGAACGTGGGTTAGTGGTGGCCTTGGCAGCGCTGGGTCAGACTCAAGGTCATACAGGCTTTTCCCAACCCAAACCATTCCATGAATTTGTGATTTCCCTCCTGCATCCCAAAGTCTCTGATACCATGGGGAAGTTCAACACAGGACTCACCCTGGGTGGAGGAGCCCAAAGTCACATCGGAGCAAATGAAAGAGAGAGAGAGAGAGAGAGAGAGATTGTCAAATAAATCTCAATATTTTTTTCTGTTTTTTGGAGTCCTGTTGGAGGATTTGGACCATTCCTACCTGACCCCCCAGTTTCCTGGGGTTCATGTCACATACTGCATTGAAAAGTTTCCCTGGATGAGAAGCTTCTCACCAAACAGAGCCACCCCTCCCTTACCCCAGCCTCTGCTGCAGGAGGAGCTGTCCAACCTGGCAAAAATAATAATATAATAAATAATATTTCAAAGCTAGCAATGTAGGCAGGATTCAAAACAACCCCAAAGATGGACGGAAATCCTGGAGCAGGATATCTGCAGAGATGCAGAGCACTCTTTATTTCCAGGTTGCTGTTTCTCCTGGGCTCCCTCTGTGTCTCTGCAGTGTCCCTTGCACTGAAAATGAGCCCAGCCCCGTCGTGGCTGTCCGTGCCCAGCCTCACTGCAGGGTGCTGGCACTGCCACCAGTGCTGATTAGGGGACAGCTGGGACTGTCACCGCAGCCCAGCGCCTCCGAAGGCATCTGGGGATGCATTGATCTCCCACCACGTCTGTTTTAAACAATGAAGTTGTAACACGGGGAACTACATCTAAAATAGTAGGTTTGCCTAATAAGAGGCATTTTTCTCTTGTAAAACTCTCTATTAAAGCCACTTTGCTTTGTTAACTTTCATGGCATGTACCCTCACTATAGCCTTCAACACCTGAAAAATTAGTGGAAGAATTTGACTGATTATAGAGGCTGTTTTCCTTGTTCCACTGCTTCTTCTAAAAGGGATACTCAGCAGAACTTGCCTTTTTTTTTTTTTCATTTTGTGCTGTCTGCATGAGTAATTACCTCCCTGATTTCTGAGATGCAATTGAGTAGCTTCCACATTAGAAAAATCCCAAGATTGATAGAGCCATCTCTCCTAAAGGATTAGTTTGCTGCTGTAATTCCACTGAGTAGGTCATTCAAATAGCAAAATGCTACCAAGTCTAATTCCTCCTGTTTGTAAAAGCCAGGTATTGATACCTATTTAGGAGAGGCTGGAAAGGGCTCTTTGCCTTTGGAGAGGAGAAGGGGCTCCCGTTTCCTGGCTGTGGGGCAGGGCAGGAAAAAGAGCTTTGTGTTCCTGGATGGGTCAGCTCAGGGGCTGCTGATGCCAGGGAAAAGAGCAAAGAAAAGGTGATGATTGTGCAGACAGGTTGAGAAGTGGGGCACAATTTTGTGAACTCCTAAATCCACAGGGAGTTTCTCCCAGGATTTAAGGACACTGGGACAGCTTGGGGATGGCTTTGGGTGCCAGGGGAGCCCCCGAGAGCCCAGCACAGCTGTGGAGGAGAGGATTATCCCAGGCATGGGCAGGGAAGAGATTTAAATTCATTTCCCGGGTTCCATCAGGGCCCATGTTCCTGGGCAGAGCCGTGTGTGTTGCCAGGCTCCCCAGGGGATGTATCCAAAGCATCCACGGGCAGGAGAAATCATTACCCGAGCTCTGCACTCCCAAATCACCTGCTTTCATAACAAATATTTAGGGAGCAGGCTCTTTCATTTATTGGAGATATTCTGGGAAAGGTTTGGAGAGCGTTCAGCGTTCATCAGAACCCATCTTCCAAATATTTGAATAATGACAGCAGAGCTTTGGAGGGCGTAGGGAGGCAGGAATTCCTCTAAACATCACAGGTGTAACTGTGAGGATGCAGAGAGCAGCTGGGACTGTGGTAAATGATTGTGCCAATGCCATTTTATCAGGGAAAAATTACTGACTTCCTCTGTCACTCTGCTAGACTAAAAATAAATGTATTAACTAAAACTGACATCTTAAAAAAAACAAGAATACTTTAAAAACCTCTAAAATTCTGAATAACATTTTTTTTTTCAATTAAAATGCTAAAAGCATGGTAATCTCTTTAAGTTCACCGAGATGCATTTTGTGATAATTCTAGGGGGAAAAGCCTACAAAATAAAAATAATAAAAAACTTTGTTTCGGTAATCTCTTTAAGTTCACCGAGATGCATTTTGTGATAATTCTAGGGGGGAAAAGCCTACGAAATAGAAATAATAAAAAACTTTGTTGCATGAAGTAAATAAATGTTTTACTCCCAGTGAAGCACCCCGGGGGCCAGGCCACCCCTGAGCTGATACAAAGCCCCTTTCTCTGCCCTGATCCACGTCCCTCTCCATGCAAACACAGCTCTGCTCAGGAGAGGCTCAGCAATTTCCATCAGCACAGGATCTGGAAGTTCATTTGAAAGGCAGGAATAAATCTTAGCGTGCTCTGAAGTCAGTTTCACTGAAATGCAAAGGCTCCTTGCGAGGTGGGGGCACATTTGAGGGACTGAAATCCGGCTCCCCAGACAAGGCACAGATGCTGCGTTTCCTTCTCCCCGGCAGCTGCGCCGGGCTGTGCAGCAGAGCTACCCTGTAGCTAAACACCTGGAGAAAGCCGGGCAGGAGAATAACAAACACCTCCAAATTCCACCGGGCACGGCCCTGAAAGTGACTTCAGGGGGGGAAAAGGGCTGGGGGGGCCGAGGGGGGAACAAGGAGCCCAACCTCAGGCACCCCTCAGGGGAGGAATTCACTGGATCCCACAGGGATATCAGCCAGCCCTGCCTCTGAACCACCCTGGTCAGGGCAGCAATTCACATCTTACACTTTATGGTTTTTACTGCTTCTCCCTTGCAAACTGCCACTTAAAAGAGGAACAGACAGCTCCATGAGCTCGGCTGGAGCACTGTGGTCACAACTGCACACGGCGCACATCGGCACTTTTCACTTCTTTCTGACCACCTTTCCTTTGGCTAATATTCCTAAAGCTGTGACATTCCTCACCACAACCTCCTCTGCTCTGCTCCTGTCCTGTAAAGACCCTGCTGCAGTGACTTGTCACAGTCGTGGGATGCCAGAGTGGTTTGTGTTGAAAGGGACTTTAAATCCCATCCCTGTGCTGCTCTGGACACTCACATTTCCACCCCCATTCCCACCCCAGGACCCCGGGATGGAATTCAGACATCGTGCAGAAAAATCAAGATGTGAAATAGAAGCGTTTCCTGTGGGGCTGGGGAAGAGCAATGTCAACAACCCCGTTTAACCTCTTCTCCTGAGCACATCCCTGACTGTGAGTCACTCTGCCATCAGCCACCTCAGCAGGTGGGTGGAAGGACAGGAGGGACTGCATCCACTGCATTTCACAGAGTACCCAAAATTTGTGCTTGGTGAACGGCAGGCAGCTGTTCCCAGAAGGGAGATAAGGCTGGAGATAAGGCAGGGACATGAGGAAGAGTCTGCAAGATGCTTCTTTGCTAAACAGAAATTCTGCTGTTTACAGGGGATTCTTTAAGAAACCTAATTCATTTTTTTTTCCCCTCTGAATGAAGGGAAAAATCTTTTTTAAATGACTAATTGGGTAAAATTCTTCCAGATGCCTTTATCAACAGCTGTGCTCCTGGGGTGTTGTTAAGGTGACAGCCACAACACTGCTCTTCTGGGGGAATATTCCACCCTGAGCCCACAGTCCCAACACTATTGCAGTGATTCCATCACTAAGAAATCTAAACAATCCTTAGTTTTGCTTTTGCAGCTTCGCCGGGGCAAAGTGTGGGATTTCCTGGAAGCCAAAGGACAGCCTGGCAGCTGGGGAGCAGGAGCACAGCATTCACCCAGGAAACACAGCGGGAATTCTGCCTCATTCCCTTTGCACCACTGGCTCCCACACACCCCAGCGTGCCCAGCTCTCAGCTCACACCTTCCTGGGCTAAATACAGTTCATACAGGGAGTGTCCTGAAAGAGCTTTGGGATGGATAAGAGGCAGGAGGCAGCCCCAGGGAAGGGAATGAGCCCTGCAGTGGCCGTGCAGGACCGGCTGTCTCAGCACCTCAGCCACCGCAGCGCTGCTGGGAGAGACTGGCAAGGGCAGGGAGGCATGGCTGGGAACGAGAGAGAAAAAAGAGATGAAATCAGAAAACCTCTCTATCAATCTGCCAAGCTGTCAGAGACGCTTGTTCTGAAACAATTCCTCTCATTTCCAATAAATTATGTCAGAAGTGGATAAAAGGCATAGACAGCGAGTCTGGAGACAGCCGCCTCCTCTCCCGAGCCGCGTTCAAACAATCCGGGGTAAATCTGCCGTCAGTGCCGCTGACAGCCCGGCTGGGCACGGCTGCCTTGGCAGGGCTGCTGCCAGGGAAGGGCTCCCCAGCCTTGGGGAGCAGCCCCCAGCCCCTGCCTGCCATCCCAGCAAGGCCTGAGCGGAGCAGGGGTCGCTGCAAACTGGGAATACTGGTGAGGAGGCAGCGCCTGTACTCCAGGGGAAACCCAGCAGCACTTCTGGGAACCCATAAATAGCTCACAGCACACCCAATAAAACGTAAAACCAGGGGATTATTCGGAAATTAAAGAAATTAAGGAAAAATCTATCAATCACCTGAGCTTAAAAACGTCAATAAGAGCAGCTTGATAGAGTCAATATGAAGAGCACAGTCGGTGCTGAGGAGGTGGCAGGGGCTGTCTGGGGACACTGGGGACAGCAGGGCTGGTGGCTCCAGGGACAGGGGCACAGGGACCACAGCATTTTAAACATTTTCCTGGGTATTCCTCAGGAAAAAACCAAACCTGGTGTCAGCCGTGCCCAAACAATCGTGGGCCACCCCAGGAAAGTCTCCTGAGCTGACCCTCAGTTCCTGGGTTGGGCTGGAGCCCCAAGGACTGCTCTGATCCAGTCCCCAAATTCAGAAGTGGCCAACGTGAACTTAGACCTGGCACAGGAGCAGTCCTGGAGTTCCCAGCCTCTCCCAGGCTGGGTTCTCCTCCCCAGCTGTGGGTGAGAGATGATGCTCCACATTCTGAAGGTTATTTTTGTGTTTATACAGCTCTGTGTGAAGTTGGACCTTTTCAGAATAACACCAGCAAGGGCTGAGGCTGTTCCTCCCTCCAAAAGACATTCCTGGCAACACCTTCTGCTCCCCCTCCTACCCAGCCCTTTTCTTTCCTCTTTATTTGGCGGTAGCTTTGGCCAGGAAGACTTCCTGACACATGAGTGAGTGCCCAGCACAATAAATATTCTAACATCCATGCATTCGTACTCTCTTCCCTTCATTGGTCCATTTTGAAATTATGCTCCCTCAGGGTCCCTTCCTCCTCCTTTATTTACATTTTTAATCCATGGATTGTCATCTCCTTGCAGGTTTCCAACTTCTGCAATTCAGGAAATTACGTTTTTCATTTCCTAAATTCAGGTGAATTTAGGGAATTCATGAAATTCATTAAAATCCAATTCATTAAAATCCACCTGAGCACAGGAGGAGTTCACCTGCCCCATCTCCAGCCTCCTCTGGCCACCTGGAGCAGGGAAGGGTTCCCAACGCTCCTGAACTGCTGGTTTTGTGGCCTTACAATTAGTCTTATTGTTTATCCTAACGAAGGGAGAAACCCTCAGCACTTGAGCACCGCTCATGTCAGCAACACCTTTGTGCCACTTCAATAATTCCTGCACGGAGGCTTTGCAGGGCTTTGGCCAGAGCCCCTGCGGTGCCAGCTGTGGATAAAAACCACGCCTGGAAGAGCCCAGGGAAGCAAACACGGGCTGTGCCTGGCATTGCTGGGCACAGGAAGGAGCACCCCTGGGCAGGTGTCTGTGTCTGAACCTGCAGCTCGTTCCCTGCAACCTGAATTAAATGTTTAAATGGCAGGGGAGGGTGGTTGGAAATGGGGCTAATCAGGGTTTTGGGGCTCAGTTCCTCCTGAGCCTCTGGAAGGGAGGAGAGGAGCAGGCAAAGCAGGAGATCTGCTCCAGCATTCCAACCTTCCCTGCCCCTCCTCTGAGAGTCACCCAAAACACAACAGAAAACATCAGGAAACCACACAAGGGCAAACGATCAGCCAAAACAGACCTCGGAGATTATTAAAATCAAACTTAAAACTGCCACATTTTGTTACACAAAATCTTTCCAAACACCAACTACCACTGTCCTTAGGAAGAGTTTTTAGTATCCCATCTCCTACAAAAACCACCTAACTTTCTGTAATTCGAATTCCCTTCATCCCAGCTTTCAGATACCTTTCCGTTCCGTGGTTCCAGGTGCAGCTCGGGATGGGGGCTGCAAGGGGAAGAGGCTGGGCTCTGCAGGACACCCCTCCCTGCTGGCAGTGCCCACTGAGCACCCAGCACAGCAGGGGCACCTCCCAAACCTCTGGGACACACAGCCAGAGCCAGGGGTTGAGGTGAGGGGTGCCACTGCTGCATCCCTGTCCTGCCTCATCCTCATGGAGCGCGCAGGCAGCTCCAGGGCTGCTCCTGTCCCCTGCATCCCTGTTCCATCATTCCCAACCCCTGGCTGGGCACCAGGAGCGCTGGGAACACCGGGAGCTTTCAGGAGGAGGGCTGTACAATCACAGAGCAGCCGGGCACAGCTGGCACAGCTGAGCTGGCCCAGGGAGCATGGGGCAGAGCCCAGGGCCAGCAGAATGTCCGGGCTGGCCGTGTCCCTGCCCTTCCCGGGATGCTGTTTACAGGAACCATAGCAACTCCCAAGGCCATTAGCTGCAGTCACAGCCGGCTCCAGCACCTGACTGAAGGCTCGGATGTGTGATATTTAGTCTGACCTATAAAAATATCTCTGGAGCAACCTGCGTGCATAAGTGTCACATCAAATGTTTGTCATACACGGGATGTGACACCGGGCACCTGACGGAGCCTTGCCGCAGCTCAGGGGGATCTGCCCCTTTAAAAGGCTCCTAATATTCCTCCCAGACACTGAAAACCCAGCTGGTGGCAGCGGCCAGGCAGCCTGTGACAAACAGGTCCCCTCTCTTCCTCGCTCCCAGTCCAATATCCTCGGTTGCCATTTTCAGCCGTTTCATTAAAGACGCGTGTTATTGCCGCGCTGGCCCAGGACTCCCCTTAAATGCCACCAAAGATGGCCCAGTGCCACCCTGACAGGCTGAGCACAGGGCCAGAGCTCGGGGCAGCTGTGGGATGGGTCACACTGGGAGCTGTGGGCAGCTCTGCAAAGCCCTGGGAGCTGGGGCAGGGCTGGGGAGGCACCAGCACCCCCTGTGCCCCAGGTGGGCATGGGAGAAGCTGCTGCTCCTGAACCCCAAACACCTGAGCTGGCCCTCACCTGAGAGCCCCAGCGCTCTGCTGCTCTCCTCAGCGCTTGGGAGCACCTCCCGGAGGGGCTGTGGCTGGTGTAGGACAGCCCGAGGTGAGCTGGGGTGATTTAGGAGCGCTGCCACGTTCCACAGGTGCTCCAGTCCTTCGCCTGCAGAGCTGCTCCAACACCTCCCACACCTGGGCTGTGAAGTCTCCCACAGAACGCACAGATTTCCTCATTTTCTTTAGCACAGAAACAGAGTGTGGGAGCTGTGCTGGAGTGCCCATCCCTGGAGGTGTCCAGGAACACCAGGAGGTGGCACTGAGTGCTCTGGGCTGGGGACAGGGTGGGCACAGGCACAGCTGGGCTCCATGGGCTGGGAGGGCTGTGCCAGCCTCAGGGAGCCTGGCATTCTCTTTGCAGATGAAGCAAAGTTGCAGAACCTGTCTTGGCAGGAGAAGGTATCCTGGATCCCTCTCTGAGGAATGGCCTGGCCATTTCTGACCTCCAAACACAGCAGCCTTCAAAATCTCCATTAACTGTCCATGGAATTGGGGAAATTCTGGCCCTCGAGGTCCCTTTGGAGGATGAGCCACTGGGACAGAGCCAAACTTAAATTCCTTCCATTGCCTTGGTGTTTCTTTAAAAAAATCCAGTTTGGATGATCAAAAATTACAGGAAGAGTGTTAGAGGCTGTTCTGGCTGTTACTGGGAAATGGGGCCTCTCAAAGGGCACTGAATCCAAAATTCACTAAGATTTATCTGCTAAGATAAATAAAAACATCTCTCTGTGCTTCTGTATGGAATCTAAAATATGATACACACACAAATTTCAACAAATTATTCATCAAGAAAAAAAAGGAAAAAACCCAAGGGGAGGAAAAAAAAAAAAAAACAAAACCCCAAACCAAGGGAAAAAAAAAACCAACAAGCAAACAAATCAAAAAAAGGGGGAAAAAAAACCCCAAAAAAAGAAACTACAAGAAAAAAAAAAATAAAAAAAATAAAAAAGGAAGTTTTCGATGCCAAAGAAAACCAGTCTAAGATTTGATCTGAATCTCAGACATTTCACTCAGCTCTCCTGGAAAATCCTGCCTCTGTCAGGCATTTCACCTCTGCAGCATCTGACCTTTCTTTGGAGTATGTAGATTTTAAAATTAATTCATATTCATCCTCCACGTGGTTTTGTGGGGCTTCTCTCTCAAAAGTGGGATATTTATTGTCACAACAACGTTACAGGGCATTAATTAATGTGGTACTTTTAGAATTGGTGCTTGGGGACTGGAACAGAAAGTACCAGCAGAGTGTGAAATCCTGCCCTGGGCACTCCTTGATAGGGGAACAACTCACAGAATGTATATTCATTAACGTGCAGCTTCCTCAGGAGCCACCGAGAGCCACAGAGAGACTGAACTGAAGCTGTTACTCCCAGAAATATGGCTTTAAGCAAGAATCTGCTTGATTTTCACCAACATTTCTGAATGCCAAGCAGTACATGAATATGATGTTCTTGCATACAAACAGTTGTTTCAGGAGAAATTACAATGGTTTCCAGGAGTCGTTGGGGCCCATTTAAAAAATGGAAACAACAGATTAAATTATCCCCTCTAGATTAAAAAAAAAAAAAAAGTATTTCTGATGTAGAACTGGAAAAGAGAGGGAGAACACCAGGTGTACTCCTGTGGTGTCTGTCAGAAATCCCTGCTTGTTCAGGAATTTTCCACCTTTATTCACTGACCCTAAATCCACCCTCGTGGCACCCTAAACACCTCTCTGAGGGATGGGGAAAGCTCTCAGCCAAAGGAGTTTGTGGTTCTTAAAATCCACAAATGGTTCTTAAAATCGAGCCTAAACCTAAAAGCATTCAAAACACAGAATGGCTTAAGAAAGGCAAACTGGTATTAATGTAGCATTTCCACCCAAATTCAGTTTGAGATGACCAAAATGTGATCAGCTCCAGTAACACCAACAAAGTTTAATTCATTTGCTTATAAGCTAAATATAGTCTGTGTTTTGATAATATCAGGAATGTTTCACATTTCCTCATAATTAATTGTCCTTCAAATCTGTCTCCTAAACACAGAAATGATTATTTTAAATTTGTTTGAAAACCAGGGGTGTGTGTGCCTGGAGAGGTCGGGCAGCCAGGTCAGGTGAAATAACCCAGGTATTATCAAAGTTGTGTTTCACAGGTGTTCAGGAATTAAAATGGGAAATTGTAGGAATGACTCCCAGCCTGGAGGTGCCATTCCCTTATTTAATGTCTATTTTTAAATGTGGATGAGATTTTCTCTGTAAAAAAATAATGAACTTTACAAAATGTCACTTTTACTAACAGAAATTATGGCTCGAATACCTGAATGTCCTCTCGGGATTGAGATGGAAACCTCGCGGGGTTGGGTGGAGGTTTGGGAGGGAAACCTCCCAGATTTGGAGGGAAACCTCTCAGGATTGGGAGGAAACCTCTTGGGTTTGGGCGGAGATTTGGGAGGGAAACCTCTGGGGTTTGGAATGGAAACCTCTCGGGTTTAGGGGAAAACCTTGCAGGTTTGGGAGTCAAACCTTGCGGGTCGGGAGGGAAATCTCATGGGTTTGGGAGGAAAACCTCTCAGGTGCTCCTCAGCCAGGGACAGGCCACCTGCACGTGGCAGCTGCTGAGCACGCCCTGCTGCAGGGACAGATCAATGCATTGGTGATCACCTCTCCAGGTCACTTCCTAATGCAGCAATCAATCAAATTTCCTTCCATTCTTTCAAAATTAAGCAGAAAGAAAAAGAGATTTTAGTTTTCTTTTCTTAGCTTATTTTTAACAGAGGCACTACAGAATTATGATGGTGTCCTTTTGGTAAACCAAAATGTCAGACACATATTATTCTTTTAAACATCTCCTGGCCTTTCTCTGAAAGGTTAAGGTGGTTTAAATAAATTTAGTCAAAGTAAATGACAGCTGAGGAAGAGTATTAGAAAACTATACTTATCAACAACCTCTTTTCCTTAAATTTAAACAAGTCATTTACCAAACTGCAGTTTAAGGAGATCATGACAATATATGCTGTTCCACAGGAAGATGAAAACAACTTTAAATGGTAAAGAAATGTTGGGTGGAAGAAATTACACACAAGTTAGTGAATGTTAATGCATGGTCTCAAAGTTGCAAACCATGGTTTTTAAAATAATGGGGCAGCAGCCTGGGCTTTCACCTGAGACCTTAAGTGGGAGATGTCCTTTTCCTGCTTTTACATGCCATTGATGACAGGAACTGAGATGGAACAGGCAGGAAAAGTGTGGATCCAGACCTCACTGCAAGAGAGTCCCTCAGACTGCCTCAGTGTTGGACAGATGTTATTTTTTACCACAGGAGTACACCTGGTGTTCTCCCTTTCTTTTCCAGTTCTACATCAGGAATCCTTTTTTTTTTTTTTTTTAATCTAGAGGAGATAATTTAAAGCAGTGGATTTTAAATGTATTTATAAATTATGAAGTGCAACTTTAAAAGTGATTCTGACACCCATGAGCATTTCAGATGCACGTCTGCAAAAACAGTCCAAGTGGGAAAGAAACCAACCCAAACCTACCAGCCAAATCAGTGGCTCTTCAAGATAACTCAGCAAGAGATCATTTCCTAATTAACATAGATAATTGGGATCTTGAGCTCATCACCCAAATCAAATGATGATTAAAGTACAGTGACTCTCAGAATCCCGGAACGGTTTGGGTTGGGTGGGACCTCAGAGCCCGTCCCATTCCCTCCCTGCACATCCCACCATCCCAGGGTGCTCCAAGCCCTGTCCAGCCTGGCCTGGAGCACTTCCAGGGATGTAAAGAACACACTGAGATCGTTTTTCACACATCAATGATGAGCTTCTCCCATTCCCATCTGCCGAGGAACCAGCAGCAGTGAGCAGACACCTCTGAGGTGCAGAGGCAAGGCCTGCTGCTGTCACCTTGGCCACCTCCTTCTTCACCCCGAGAGCCAACAGGGGTCACCCCACTCCAGCCAGTTCCCTATTTCCTGCAACAAATCCCATTCCCAGTCGCACTGCATGGCCCTGAACCTGCTGCCCTCACAGACAAAGGGGACATGGGTCATTTATTGGGCACATCCTCAAAGCTGGTTGCACCAGGACCTCTGGCAAATCCAGGAGGAAGAGGGGCTGCCTTACACCATCCTTTTTCTGGGCTCTTTACTCCACACATAACACAGGCAAGATCAAGAGAAAAAACCCTTGTGAAAACAAAAACATACATTTTAGTGTTGGTGTTCACTGATCTACACCCAAGCAAAAACCTCCTGTCCAAAGACTTATGTTATTATTATTTTTACTTACTTTATTACTATTTTAATACCACATAGTTACAACCCCTGCTTAAGCGTTTCCCTTCAAACTTATCAGGAAAGCAACAAAATCCAACTTTCTGCAGTTCCACCAGAGCACAGCTCCAATGAAATCGCTGCTCTCGGGACTCAGCGGCAGAAATTTCAATTTTACTTGTTGGTAGGAAAGGCAGAATTACTCGTCCACTGGCCCAGCACGAAGGGCTTGCAGCTTGGTGCCGAGTTTCCATAGAAATGCATTGATTAGAGCCTAATTCCCGTTAATGTTGTGTCCCTGCAGCACGCTCTGCTTGCTCACACCGCCGAGCACCTTCCCTCGCAGCCGCCCTCCGCTTTTGTTCGGCTCAGTAGGTTTCCTAACTGCTGGATTTTATTGAGTTAAATCAAGCTGTCACTTCATCTGCCTGAAGGATGACTCAAATACAACACATAATAATAAAAGAAAAGTAGGATAAAATAATCTTGTCAAGCCAGAAAAACTGATTGCTTGAAGTTGTAGCCTTCAATCAATACACTAATTCCACAATTTATACCTCTTTCAATTGGAGAGGAAAGAAACCCTGATATGGTATTTCTTGGCTCACTGACCAACTTTGACCTTCTATCTATGTGAATGTGGGATTAGCAAGTGCTGCTGCTTAGTGAAATCACCTATGAAAACAGGGAAGCAAATCAGAGCCATTTGAGGCTCAAACTAACTTTATTAATTCCAGCAGGGCCAGGGGTGTTTATTGCTCAGGCGCTCGGGGCTCGCAGCAGAGGCCACGGGGCTGCTGGGCTGGGGGTTGCTGTTGGAGAGGAGGGGGAGCAGAGCTCTGGGACCGTGGCACCCAAAGCCACCCCTGCTGTCACCTGTCCCAGGGAAATCCCAGGAAAAGCTGGCTGTGGCCGCTGGTGCTGCTCACTGCTCCCTGCCTGGAGTCAGGTGGACAAAGACAGCTCATCCAGGCACCTTTAGAAACCAATTTCTCCAGGAACAATGACCCACTTTGTAGTTTGCTATTTTTTTCTGTGGCAAATCATCACAAACCCCTCTTTTATTTGTAAATGGTCGTTCATCTGCATAGCTTTAGAAAAGAACAATCAAACCGTTCGTTTAAAAATTTGGGATGCTCTTTGGCTGTCAGGTCCCTGCTTTGCTTTCAGAATTCCTCCCCTGCGGGCACAGTCCAGGAAATAAAAATTCTTTGTTTGGTGAAGCTTTTATACTTCACCCTGCCACCTGCTTAGCTCAGGTTGTGGCAGGCTATCAAACAGGGCTGGAAGCAGGAGCCTCCCTGCCCTGTGCCTCCGAAAGGAAAAGGCAAACCCGTGCAGGCTGTCAGATCAGCTGTGGTGGGGAAGAGCCAGTCCACACTGCTTGAAATAATAAAGGTAATTAAGGCAGTGCGATAAGGTACAGCTTTCCTTTGCTTGGGAAAAGGTGGTGTTTAATTAACACCAAATTTTCCCACTTTCCAAGGACATTCCACCTTTCCAGGAATATTCCTTGTGCCTGTTTTCAGTGATTTCAGCAATACCTGCTGGCCTGAGAAATAGAAGCTGAAATAAAGGCATGCCCAGGCTGGGATGACCTCTGAACACAGCTGGGAACAGCTCAGATCTCAAATCTGCATCACAAGGGCAACGAATGCCAAAGCTCCCACATTCCAGGAGCTGCTTCCTACCCTTTTGTCCTTCCTTTGTCCCACTGGTGGGGTCAGAAACAGGGCAGTGCTGATGCCAGAGAGACTCAAGGAAGATGTTCTTGCACAGTGAGGGTGGGCAGGCCCTGACAGAGATTCCCCAGAGCAGCTGTGGCTGCCCCTGGATCCCTGGCAGTGCCCCAGGCCAGGATGGACACGGGGGCTTGGAGCAGCCTGGGACAGTGAGAGGTGTCCCTGCCATGGCAGGATGGACCTGGATGAACTCTCAGATCCCTTCCGACCCAAACCACTGCAGAATCTCCTGACTCCAAGCCCCACTGAGCAGCTGGAAACTGAAGCCACTGGGTAAAAGCAAGCAGCCAGGAGCATGGTGCCTTTAACACCTGCAGCATCCCTGGCAGCTCCTGCATCTCTGCAGCCGCGGGGCAAGGAGCACAATTCAGCTTTCCAGTTCCTTTTAGCAAGACACCACTTTGATTAACCTTTCCTTTACTCACAGTTTACTTTGCTTAGGGTAGAACACGCTGCTGGAGACGTTGCCTTTATTTTTTTTTTCCAGGGAGTGGATGGTATTTCCCCAGGCACCAGCCCAAGCAGCAGAAACACCTCCATGGAATACCAAGCAAGCAGCAGAACACAGCCCTGGTGTAGCTGCGCTTCCCAGCAGCTGGCACCAGGCCCCTGCCCTGCTCCAGGTTAACCCAGAGCTGTCCTCAGCTCCCTCAGCACCCCTGGCACAGGGCAGCCTCCCCCTTTAATAGGGGAGCAGAGTTAATGATGCAGCGTTAATGGAGAGAAATCAGCCACAGGAGTGTCAGGTGGTCACCTCACCCTCCCAACTCCTGACTCGGAAAGCGAATTATTCAAACCTGCCTCTGCTTTAATGCTGGGCATTTACCAGCAGCAAAAAGAGAAAACACCAAGGGGAAACGAAGAAAAACTCAAAAAAGAGGAAAAATTTACTGGGTATCAAAATTCTCCCTTCAGGATTATAAGCAATAAATAAAAAAATGCTCCAGGTGAGATCTTAGTCTCCCCAGACACTTCTCACTCCTTAATTTGGATCCACTGTATCAGAGGTATAAATACCTGCAGGAAATAAGGGTCTGCACCAAAATACTCCCTGCTTTCCCTTCTGCTTCCCCTTCAAGGGAAGCAGAATAAAAGAAGACATTTGCAGGAGAGGAGGCACAGCCCCTGAGCCCACTGATCACATTGTCCCTGGATTTCTGCTGCGATGAGGGATGAAGATGCATCTCATGCTGATCCTTTGAAGCTCATGGAGATGAAGGTTAAGAGGCATTTGAAGTTGTTAGTTTGTTTGTGGCCAGGGAGGGAGGTGCTCGGTGCCCTCAATCCTGCAGGCTGAGGGATGTCACCGGGACTCACCTCTTGACATTCAGTCCCAAGGCAAGAACAAAGATTAGAGCCAGGGTCAGCCCGTGTCAGCCCAATTTCACTGGAAGTTTTATTGCCGACACCATTGTTCATCTGATTGTTTCCAAACACTTTCTTTTAACAGAAATGCCGAGATTTAGCCTTATTTTCAGCCATCGATTACAGTGCTGTCAGCTGAGCAAATACTGGGCTGGAAATTGCAGTGTATTTGAGAAAGTAAGGGGAAAACCCATCAGAAATGAACCAAAATTGCTCGTGGAATAAGCAAATAAGGGAGATGGGCTCTGGGCTGAATAAACAGCCTGTGTGGTGTGTGCACAAATCAGAGGTGCCTGCCCAGCCCAGCTGCTGGGGGAGCCCAGGATCTGGGGGGCTCCAGGAAGGAGAAACAAGCTGCTGAACACCCCAGGATCCCCAGGAATCTTTTTACCTGGACACTCAGCTTCTGCTGCCCACAACTAAAAAGCAAATGCTGTTATTTGAATGTATATTAATGATCTAAGCCGTGGGAGTTTGGCTGTTTTGAAAGACTGCCCGGCCATGGCTCAGCTGTGGCACCTCCATCATCCCCATCACCCTTGAAACACTGAGGGCTCAGCTCCAAACCAGCTGCTGGCTCCCCAGTACAGCTCAGGAACACCTCAAACAGCTTCACAGCGCTCGGGAAAAAAAACACAGCGAGCAGCAGCAACCACACAAAATTAGGAGGGATGAGTAAATGACAAAAGCCTTAAATTGGCACAAAATAATTCTGTTCCAGGCCTGCACTCCAATAATTTCACACTGAAGCCTCAGACACCATCCCAACCCAGGCCTCTGCAGCCTGGTAAAAGACTTCTGTCTGCTGTACTCTCCTCTCAGCAGTGACAGGGCTGCTGCCTGCACAAACTCTACAGCAGAGAGCAGGGACCCCCAGAAGCCATCAGCCTGACCCCGGGGATGGGGCAGGGGACGGGTGCTGAGCCCTGGAGCAGTGGCACTCCCAGCCCAGGAGCTGTCCTGCAGAGCTGTGCCAGAGGGAGTGGAAGCAGGGCTGCGAGGGCACACGCTGCACTCACTCCCTGGACTTTGCAGGGATGCCAGGGGCAGCACGGGCAGGAGCAGGATGGTGCCAGGGGCTGCTGCTGAGGGACCTGCAGCCCAGCACTGCCTCCTCAGCACGGGAACACCTGGATGGGCCCCAGGAGCCCCAACACCAGGGCAGGGAACCTCTCAGTGAGTGTCAGTGTCAGTCCCACCTGGCTCGGACCCCAGACCCTTGGCTGAGCCCAGTGAGCCCAGCACGGCCCTGGAGCTGCCCTGCACTTGTCCCAGGGCAGGAGGGAGCCAGGGCTCCGTGCCCACACTGCCCTTGGCAGAGTCACTGGCACTCCCCAGCCCCTCCTCACCTCCCAGCCTGGCTCACCTGAGCCCCAGCTGATGCTTTCCTTCTCTCAGTTAAATGCTGCTCTCTCTTTTGGTGCTGGCACTTGGAATTTAAAGAGAGAGCGAGAGAGTGACAGGGACTATATGCAGCAGGGCAAATATTTGTTGTATAAGATAAACACACAATTATCTAAAATGTAATCTTAATATGACTTATTAAAATAGATTACATTTTAATGTGCACTGCAATTTGCACATTATCCAGCACACTCTGGGTATGCAGCTTCCCCTGTGCCTCTCCCCTGACAACCTGCACTGCTGCAGATACAGGGGAGGCGAAAAGCGCGCCGCTATCTCCCTCTAAATGGCTCCATTCCGTGTTGATAGTCAGATACAGCCGTCACCTTTATCCCAGCTTGTTTCTGACCCACTGAGTTCGTGTTAATCACCCCTGTGGGCACCAATAATTTCCCCATATGTGGAATTTGATAAGTTAGAGCACCCACTTCATTTCAAGAAGATTCCAGCTGGCTATCCAGTTATCGCTATGGACAGCTTCAAGCACTTCCATGCTGCTCCTTGTATTCTCAGCTTTATCAAGTGCTTTGCACTTTTTGTCTTTTATCTCTTAATTGAGACCTGACTGCAAGAAATGCCTATCTCTTAAAGTGTGGTGCATTAAGTATTAACTTGAACTGCTTTGGCTACTTGAGGTACAGAAAAACCTTAAGAAGCAGGGAAAAGGGTGGAAAAAAAATCTCCCCAAATCTCTATTTAGAAAAACTGTGTAAATGCTACAGTGTAATAAAAAAAAAAAAATAAATCTTGTTCTTCCTTCTCTGCCTCTTCCTTACAAGTAAAAGGAAAAATAGAAAAGGAAAGTGTGTGTTACAGACAGAAATCAACTCCATCTACTTGTTTGCTTAACTGGAAATGCATTAAAATGCAAAGGGCCTGGGAAAGGCAAGCGTTAGGAAATGAATGTGTATGAATAAGAAATTATTTCACAATTAAAGGTGGTAAAGAATTCTTTTCTCACCGAATGATCTGTTCAGTCCATTCAGTTGTCAACAGCAGCAGCTGAATCTCCTCACGGAGGAGCCGGGCGGTGTGGGATTGCCACAGACACCCTTTGATGGGGAATATCTGTATTTTTTTGAAGCATCCCTCCCAGAACGACTCTGAGCGAAGAGTGTGGAGTCTGGCAGAGCCAAGACAGCGTGGAAGATGCAGGTTCTCTCTTGCTGCTCCACTCTGCACTTACTCCTTCCCCACAGACGTGCTTTGCATTCAGCAACAGCCCCAGGAGCAGAAGTGGAGTCTGAAACCCAAAACCTGATCTGGGTTTGTGTTTTTCACCATTTTGCTGGCAAGCAACCTCCCTGAAAAGCTGCTCTCAAACTGCCTGAAGGAGCTCTCCTCACGTCCCTGGCAGGAGAGGCATCCAGGTGAGGCTCAGTCTCTTCTCCCAAGGAACAAGGGGCAGGACGAGAGGAAATGGCTCAAGGCGTGCCGAGGGAGGCCAGGTTGGACAGCAGGGGAGATCCCATCCCTGGAGGAGTGGGTAAGCACTGGCACAGCTGCCCAGGGCACTGCTGGAGTCACCATCCCTGGAACTGCTGGGAAAATGAGTGGACAGGTTGTTTCCCAGTGTGGTTTCGGGGGATGCAGCTGAAGGTTGGCTTTGATGGCCCTGCAGGTCTCTTGCAGCCTCAGTGATTCTGTGATTCTCCAAACTGAAGATCTAAGCTCAGAAAACATTTGAAAACGTTGGCACAAATCTCCCGGTGCAGCAATTTTATCCCCTGTAAAATGGGGCAAAAACATTCCAGTGTCAGCTTAAAACCTCTGGACAGCACTGCTCCCAAACTGTGGTACCCTGGCAAAAAACCTGAGGTCCATAAATTCCTCATGAACGATCACTTCCTTTTTAAAGCAAAACTGAGCAAGACGTGAACTGCTTCTTCTAGCCCAAACCCAGTTTCTCAGGAGGACCAGGCAATATCTTTGTGCCAATGACTCTGCAGCATGGAAAAGTAGAGGAAAAGCAGGACTTGCCCTTCCCAGGAGCCCTCTGCCTCCTGGAGCCCTGCCCTCCCCACTACAGGTGTCACTCGCAGGTGGTGGGACAATACACAGCCTTCTCCTGCACTGCATGTGGAGCAGTGTTATTTCTCTGAAAATGAACAAGAAATAAATAAAATAAATAATAATAAATTGATTTTTCAAAAGCTTTTTGCCCATTCAAAGAGCTCAGGTGAGTCCAGGTCTCACTGTGACCCAAACGTGTCCCCACTCCTGCAGCTGCAGGTGTATTCTGCCACTGGTTTATAAAGATTCCAGTTTGCTGCCCAAAAAAGCCACAGGCAAGGCAGACAAGACCAGGACTGTGTGGGGCAGCTTAGGAGAAGGAAATATTGATAAGCCAAAAGGCATTTTTCCTTTCAAAGACAAGGGCAGCAGCAATAATCCCATAGTGAGGGAGAGTATTCCTCACCTTCCTCTCTGGGGGACGTTACTGAAATCAGAAAAGTAAAGCAAAGGCCTTGAAAATGAAGGTAAAATGACACATTACAGCACTTCAAAGGGGTTAGATGAAGGCACCTGTGGTTCCTCAGGGGCAGAAGGGCCATCACAGAGTGGGAAATAAAGACAGGAGGATATTTTGGCTGGTCAGCAGTAAAAGCAGAACAGAACCAAAGCACCAAAGAGGTACAGGGTACAAAAGGGAATTAAAGGGAATCATAAAGGGAATTTTTTTACATGGCTAACACTGTATAACTGAAATCAAATTCCCTATGCAACAGAAATATAAGGCATCAGAGAAGATACAATTCACCTGCAAGAAGTCAAACCCTTTGCCATGGCATCAGATATTTAACAGCATCCCAGATATCAGAAGGCTTTTACTAATTACAAATTCCCACTTATATCCAAGGTCTACAACAAAGAAAAAACTGTGAAGAACCCGTGATCTGTTATTCTTTTCTTGCCAGTTCACGACCTTCTTGGATTAGTTTTGGGGAGACTGTAAACTCAATATATGAAGTGAGTTGGCTGCCACAAACTGGTACAAATCCCCTCCGTGAGTAAATCACGGGCACACATTTGTACAAATCCCTTCAGTGAGTAAATCACGGGCACACACTTGTACAAATCCCCTCAGTGAGTGAATCCCTGGCACACACTGCCACATCCCTTAGGATCTGTACCGCTCCAGGTGGTGGGACAATACACAACCTTCTCCTGCACTGGATGTGGAGCAGTGTTATTTCTCTGAACACTGACCAGAAGTAACAGACCAAAGGGCCGTATTTTAAGAACCAAGCCGACAGCTAAGACTGCACAAAATGTAAATCCTGCAATCAGATAAATCTCCCAGCACACAGACGAACAGGAGCACCCCCAATTCTAATTCCAATTTCATCCCCCTGTCCCTGCTCAGCTCCCTCAGCAGGCTGGGCTCAGCCCTCCACCCACACAGAAATGTCTCTGCATTTGGCACATTTCCCACAGCCCCCAGGCTCTGTATTCCCCAAGCCCCCCGAGCCGTTTGGCTGCGGAGACGCCTGTGTTATTGTCAGATTCAAGAGTTAAATATTCCAGGAGGAATTTGTTCCTGCACGGTGATACATAATGCCTGAAAACCCCCTGCACCAATATTGCTCTCAAATTGGCAGCAAGTGAACAAGGGACATGAAGGATGCTTCAGCACAGTAACCTATCCTTCCTTCTCTCCTGGGAGCCACTTGGCCAGCTTTCATCCTCATAATTATAATAAATTTGACATTTCATAGATAATATTGATTTCTGTATTTTAGCATTTCACCATAGGTGACAGTCTAGCGTCAAGAATGAAATTTCTATTGATCTCCAGCGCATTAATCTCTCATGTGTATGTGATCATTTTTATAAGACCTTTTACTGCACATAAATCAATATTTCATATTTCCAGCTATGCCAGAGGAGATGTCATATTTGTAAACTGTGAGTTGACACCTGCAATTCCTTCCTGTTCAGCTTCAACTGTTCAGTAACAGTCGATTCAGGGTTGGGAAAGGATCAAGCTCCAGAAACAAGTGAGATGAAAAAGAAGGATGTAGAATACAGTAATTAGCTTAATGAACAAAGCAGCGGAGTAAGTGAAATAAAGCTGTGTTTCTTCTGCTTACACTTGCCTCATGAATACAAACATCTTTAGGGAGGTTTGCTAAGCAACTGATAATGCATTTTAATATGTTTAGAGCACATTATAGTATAAATGTATTAGGGAAATAGAAGCTGTTAGGAAATTAGGCAAACCCCTAAATTAACTGCCTTGCTTGATACACCCTTATATCCATCTGAAATTATCCCTTTCACTCACAGCATTACCAGCCATTCTAACTTGGAGATGATACAAGAACTATTGAGTCACCATTTAAACTCTATAATTTAGCAAACATAATTATAGTTTATAGATAATAATTAGAGTAATAAAATTCTCCTCTTTGAGCTGAAATATGAACTTCCCACAAACAGCAAATGGTACCAGGAGAAGAAAAAGAGTAAATCACAATGAGACCTAGTTCTCCTCTGTGTAGAGGTTTAAGTGAATCAGTTCAAAATCACATGCATAAAACATCTTTAAATAATATAGAATCCATAAATAAATAAAACTGTCCAGCTGCTTTGGGATTTGCTAAATTAGTTAAATGAGCAATTACAGTGTGATGTCCAGTGGCCCCAAACCCCCTTCCAGCCTTCAGCATTTTAAATTATTTGCTGTGTTAACAGTGACCTCCTCTAGTTTGGACAGTTGAACAGTTTGTGGTAGCAGTGGATAATCTGTGATTTAACAAACTGTCACTTAAAGCTACATCCATAATCCATATGCAGACACAGATCCTGATAAAAGCGCCATGCCACTTCAGTCCTGGGTGTGTGGACAAAATCCCAAGCGTGAGCTGTCCCAGCTGACCTGGAGCAGCCCTTCCCTCCGTCACAGTCACCGCAGGGCATTTCCAGGGAATGCAGTCAGGACTCAGCCTGCTGCTGAGCAGTGCTCCCACCTGCACAAACAGAACCACCGCAAATGTTCTCGGAGCCACACTCGGATGAGGGGCCCGCTGCGGGAAGCTCCTCGGCCCTCCTGCCCAGCTAAAGGCTGCTTTTGAAGCTCCCATTCTACACCAGCTCTACACCAATCGTGCTTGCAGCACTATTGGCACACTAGTATTTCAAATTACACGTCTACTCACGGCGCAGAAATGCTGCTCTTGCTAGGGCCTAAAGGCCAATCCTTTCTGTCCATCTCTGAACACAGGCCCATGAAGTGTGTCGCCATGTGCCTGTGTTAACACGGTGACAGACAGCCTATCAAAGTGTGACTGCCTGCCCTGTGTGACGAGACCCCCGAGGTTGCGGCAGGTGCTGATGGAAGGGGCAGCATCAGAAAAGCATCTGAGCAGAGCGGGCGGTGCCGGGGCGAGGGAGGCACGGGGTGAAAGGTGTCCCCACACACAGTTTGGTCAGAGGGGCCTGGCGAGAGCCCTCCCTGCTGGCAGCCTCCGTTTGTTTGGCAGGGAATGAGTTCCAGGTGTCTGCAGCCCCATGTGAGGCAGCAGTGCAGCAAGGCCCAGCAGTGCAGCGAGGCCCAGCAGCGCAGCAAGACCCAGCAGTGCAGTGAGGCACAGCAGTGCAGCGAGGCCTAGCAGCAGATTCCAGTTTGCTGGTGCAGTGAGGCCCAGCAGTGCAGTGAGGCCCAGCAGCGCAGCGAGGCCTAGCAGCGCAGTGAGGCCCAGCAGTGCAGCGAGGCCCAGCAGCGCAGCAAGACCCAGCAGTGCAGTGAGGCACAGCAGTGCAGCGAGGCCTAGCAGCACAGTGAGGCCTGGCAGTGCAGTGAGGCCCAGCAGTGCAGTGAGGCTCAACAGAGCAGTGAGGCCCACCAGTGCAGCGAGGCCCAGCAGCGCAGTGAGGCCTAGCAGCGCAGTGAGGCCTCAGCAGTGCAGTGAGGCCCAGCAGTGCAGCGAGGGCCGGCAGTGCAGTGAGGCCCACCAGTGCAGCGAGGCCCAGCAGCGCAGTGAGGCCTAGCAGCGCAGTGAGGCCTGGCAGTGCAGCAAGGCCCAGCAGTGCAGTGAGGCCCAGCAGCGCAGCAAGGCAGCAGCACTTGCAGGGCTGGGCCAGTGCTGGGCTCTCAGCTCCAGCAGTCTGCAGCTGGTGCAGCCGCCTACAAGGGCTTTCCTTGGGAAAAACTCAGAGATAGGGAACACAGCTCAGCAGAAACCATTCCACATATGTGTTGTGCATAACCAAGAGAACAGGTTGCTCAAAGAAACTGGGGATTCCCCTTCCCTGGCAGTGTCCCAGGCCAGGTTGGACACTGGGCTTGGAGCACCCTGGGATAGTGGAAGGCGTCCCTGCCATGGCAGGGGTGGGGATGGAGGAGTTTAAGGTCCCTTCCGACCCAGATCATTCCATAATTCCATGAAAAGCCATCCTCTCCATCCAACAGCTGGTGCCTCCTGTTTATCTGGAGGTGGCACAGCAGCCATGGTGGGGGGCACAGCAGCTCCCACCCTGCCACATCTGCACATCTCAGACCTGCAGATGTGGACAATCCACCCTCAGCATGACTGTAATGGAATAAAGCGACCTCTCAAGTGTGAGAGCAAACGCTCAAACGCGGTTTCTTGGCCCTGCCCTTTGATACTCCACAGTAACTCAGTGCCTACTCAAACCTTCCCTGCTGGGGAAGAACATTTACTCATTCTGTTGCTTTTATCAGTGCTGTCATGGACCAAGTACAACCTGCCGAAAAAAAAATAGTGAGTTTCACCTGAAAAATATTTATTTCTGGTCAGAACTTGTGTCATTTAGTTGCACCCATGTGGGTGGCAATCCCTGTTCCCAGAGAACCCCACGAGAGTTTCACAGGAGCTCCTTGCAGAAACTGCTCTGGGAATGAGATTATCCCTGTGGTGTCAACACAGCCTGTTATTAACACATTAGGTGAGAAAAAACGTTTTGTGTTATTAAATTAGTGAGAACATAATTCACATTTGGTTGGACTTTGCCTCATCATTTATGAACAGTAAATACTCCAATACTCCCAGAGCTGAATTAACTCAGCATTCCTTAGCATGAGGGGCACAAAACCCCCTCGTTCAGCTCCTCGTCACCAGAGTGGCCAGATTTTGGACAAGAGACAGATTTCCAAGCAAAGTTTAGATTCAGCACAAATAAATGCAGTGCTACATTACAATATTTCAAGCACCCCACATTGATCACTGTTTCTATCAAGGTCCAATCTAACCCAAGATATTCTGGGATTCTGGGACTCCTTCATTAACTTTTCCTCAATTTCCTCTAGGCTGGACAAGCCTGGAGCACCCTGGATAGTGGGAGGTGTCCCTGCCCATGGCAGGGGTGGAATGGGTTGTGATTTAAGGTCCCTCCCAACACAGACCAGCCTGGTATTCCACGATTCTGTAACACTTTGGCACATCCTCTGCCATTTGGGCACAGCCCACAAACGTCATGGCAAACCCAAGACAAAGAAGTGAGCACCAGTGGGGATCATCCCCTGGGAATGGAGCCTCCTTCCCCTGGCAGGCAGCTTCAGGTGAACATCATGAAATGCCTTGTGCCTGGTGCATCCCTTCATCCCCTGGGGATTTCAAACCGCTTCCAGCCCTTCTGGAGCTGAAACCTCACAGCCAGTGTTGCTCTGAGCACATTGGTGTCCATAGGGTCCCTTCCCAGCTGAGCTCTCCTTCTGAACCCCCCGTGCCCATGAAAACAGGGAACGTGGTGCTGTGGGAGCAATGTCCCACAGAAAGGCTGAACCCAGGGAGCACAGGCGGGGTGAGCAGATTTTCCCACCCTGAACAGGAGCCCTGAAGCCACCAAGGTGCTGCTGGAACCTTCCCAGGGGAAAAAGCCTTCCCAGGAACAGACCTGTGGATTTAAAAATCAGTTTTGATGTGACCTAATGGCTTTTGCTGCTTTGAAAAGAACATGAAAGAGTGACAGCAATATTGAATTTTTAAAATCCTGCTCTGTCCACCTGCAGAGCTTTTCTGGCATTCTTTAATAAGGACTTCTACCATGTCATTATACATTTTAATTACACTGTTAAATGTCACAATCATACATGCTAATGACATCATTATACCTATTTACACCAATTATGTCATTTGATGCAATTACAGTAATTCTGCCAATACACACAAATCAATAAAAAGGTTTTGTTTGCATTTTTAAATGAGCAATCACAAAAGAATAAATCCACTTTCTAAGAAATGCAGGGCAAGGACTCAAATACTGAAGCTAAAGAAGTGACATTTGAGGCCTGGTTCTTATTTCCACCACTAAGAACACTAAAAACTTCCATACCCAAAGATGACACAATCATCCTGGTATCACCTGCAGAGGTCTCCAGGAACGATTTTACACTTTCTTCCAGGTCATCCTGGCAGTGATCAGTGACAGAATTCCACAGCAACCACATTTGATCTTTAAATTCATGGATCTTTTCTCCAAACTCCCACAAGAAGACAAGTTTCACAAGAGGATAACTGCAGAGTCACGGAACACCAGACTGGTTTGGGTTGGAAGGGACCTCAAAACCCATTTCATTGCACCCCTGCCATGGACAGGGACACCTCCCACCATCCCAGGTTGCTCCAAACCCTTCCAACCTTTCCTGGAACACTTCCAGCATCTTTCCCTGCCCAGGTCACCGCCTGAAGGCTGACATCCCATCGCACACAGAGCTGAGCATCACGGAGTGGAGGTTTTGATCCTTCCCAAGCTCCCCTGCTGGAGCCAAGGTGCTGTGCTCATGAGCAGGCTACAGCACAACTGGGAGCTTGCAGCACACAATTCCAATGATGTTTGCCAGGGTTTAAAACTTCTTTTCTGTGCAAAGACCCTTATCTTACAAAAGGAAATCCAGTGAAATTGGAATACACCAGTTAGTGCTGAGGGGAATCAGAGAATCAGCTCTGTCCCCTTCACCCATTTTGGTGCTCAATGCTCACATTTTCTTTAAAATAACTCTTTTCTACACCTGCTTACAGGCTCCTAAACACACTTTAACCTATATGAATGAATTCCAGGTCTTCCCCCAAAACAGACAGTTCTCTTTTCCTGAAGCATTGCTGGCAGCCTACACAAGTATTCATCAGTCCAAGGCTGCTCTTTTCTCTCTCTCCACTACTGCAAAAAAAGATATATTATTAAGAGATTTCATTTTTTCTTAGTATTTAACATGATCAGTTTCTGTGTCTGGATGGTTTGAAATATGTTCTCCATTGGACAGATAAGTCTTGGGCAAATGACTGACCTTTTGAAATAATATTTATAATTTTAGAAATGTAAAACTTAACATTCTTTAGTAATCCAATATTAAAATACATTTAAGTTGATCTATTAAATGCTACGATTCAAACTTTAAAAAAAATGTGCAATAGAAAAACATTAACAACATGTGTGGTTTGGAAAAATTCATTTATACAGCAGTTTGCAATGTCATGATGTATTTTAAATAAAAGAGCTACAGACAAAGGTATTGATTTTAGAGACTTAACTAAATAAACAGTATGTAAATTCTGTCTTTTTCTATAAAATTGGATCAGGACGCACATATTGCAGTGTCTTTTTCTGAGGGAATGACAGCGATTGAATTTGGCAGACATTGGAATTTGGTTAAAGAGTTAAAGACCTTTGCTCTTTGGTTTGCAGCGCAGGCGAGCGCCGGGGAAGGACAGCGGCGTGGGGGCACGGCCACGGCTGGGGGCAGCTGCCCACGGCAGGTGTCACTGTCACTGCCACTCAGGGGTCCCCAAACAGCCCTGCCCGCCGCCCTGGCGTCACCTCGGGGTGACAACGGGGACAGGAGGGACCCCGGGAACGCTTCCCGGCCCTTCCTGCTGCTCTGGGGGTGCCCTGGCAGCGCTGCCTGGGGGGCACCCAAAGGGGGTCCCCCAAAGGGGGTCCCGGACAGACCCTGCTTGGGATCATCCTGGGGAAAGCCCCGACTAGAAAAGTCAGCTTTGGGCTGCTTGGTCTCCAAGCTGAGCTGCTCAGTCTCTTTTTCCAAGCTGCACGTGGAGCAGCCCCGACACCTGGAGGGTCCTTCCCCTCCCCAGCCCCATCCAAAACTTGCAGATCAGCAATGCTGACCATCATGCTCTTTAAAAAAAAAAAAAAAGGAAGATTTATTGATAACCTTTCTAACAAAGGGAAGATCATTCCCCAAGTTCCTTATTAATTTATGCTCCTCTATAATTATCACTTAGAGCAACCACTGGAGCACTAATAAATATATAATGAAAGCAAAAACATAGCACGCTGTGGTGCTTAATCTGAGATTACATATTTATAACAACAAAATATGCAATTCAAGCCTGGTTCAGGGCTTTCTATCCCAGCCCACCCCCTCTGAGGGCCGGTTTTTTTCCCCCCTTCTTTGTTATGTCATTCTGCAGACAGATCCCAGGCTGTTCCCTGTCACCCACCGGAGCAAGCGGCTCAACAGCAAGCACAGTTGGACAGCCCTTAATTAGTGCTGCTCGGGATAGTCAGGATGAGAGCTGTGTCAGCATCTCACTCCGACGCCAGCCAGGGGTGCCCTGGGTGCTGCCCAGCCCCGGGCAGGGTGGGCTGGGCAGGAGGGGCTCAGCCCCAGCCCCAGCCCCAGCCCTGGCAGCGGGCAGGGAGCACCCAGAGCCAGAGGGAAACGGCAAAAGCAGCGCTGGGTCTCTCATTCCCACCCGCAGGAACGCGGAGCTGGGGGACTGGCACTGCGAGGAGAAGCAGGAAATTATGTACTTGGTGTGAAGTGGCCTCAAATTATTCTATCCCATTACACAAAGCGGTTATTTCTTTACGCTTGAACCATGCAGGGTCATCGGCTGTGCCTAAACGGTGCCAGAGAGGTAAGAACAAACAGGCAAATATCAAAGTCACTCTTCAGATCCTTAAAAACTCAGCATGGAAATCCAAATGCTGTTATTCAGATATTTGAATATAAAATCCTGATTTCTTATTCAAAAAGAACCAGGAGTGATATTAAAACTTTGCATTTTCATGGGGATTAACGGACTGTTCCACAGGCTATAACCCATTCTTGGGAAAAGCAGCAGAATTGTACCCCCCTTACATTGCCTTGCACCTGGAGAGGTGCCCAAGGAACCATGTGAAGGCATCCCAAATTTCACAGCTGGATTTTTACCATTTGAACAACTTGCCTTTCGCTTTAAATCAGGTGGGGATGTCAGCTGGTTATTCACATCATGTCATACCCAAAGCATCATTGCCATGTTCCTACCCTAACAAATTGTGTTTTCACTTGATTCTGATCAACACTAGACACAAAGTGGGGGTGACAGCATTTTCCAGTGCAAATTTGTCATTGTTTATGAAAGATTCATAAACTGAGAGTGACATCAGGTAATGTCTCCATAATCGGTGAGGAAACTTGGGCAAGGCAGAGCATTTTCAGCTCAGAATTTCTTCCAAATTATTCTGCTTTGAAGGTTCAGTGCTCATGGTGTGCTCAGACATGAGCAGCAGTCACCTGAGTCAGTTCTGCTCCCAAATTGGAGGGATCCAATTTTTAAAGGGAAGCAGCTACGAATGCCTGGGGAGGTGCAGAATTCATATTTTGGGGGGGAAATTGGGTGAAGCGATGAGATCCATGAACACCTCTCAGATCTCCTCCCTTGAACAATTAAAGCCGTGATCCCGAGAGAACAAACGAAAACAAATGGGGGCTTGGTGTGTGTGTCATCCTTCTCTCTAATGCTCCAGCAGCTCTGCTCAGAGTTCAGCCAGTAAACAGGATGATTGATGGTCTTCCATGCTCAAGTAGGAAAAACTGGAGATTCAGCTCCTTCTCCTGCTCCATTTTTCTTTTGCTGCTGCACCATTAGAGCTGGATGCCATCAATTTAAGCAGGTACAGGATCATACCCTAAAAATAACTCTCCTGATCTCTCCATTTCTTGTTGGAGGAGCCGGGGAACCGGGCTCCTGTGTGAGGTGCTCCTCACCCATCCCTATCCATTGCCATCCGCTGTGGAAACTCCTGTGCACCAGCCGCCAGTGTCACAGGGCATGGCACAGGCTGGGCGGGCACAAAGCTCCCCTGATCCCACAGGAATCACCCCAAATCCCACAGGAATCACCCTGATTCCACAGGAATTGCGTTGATCCCATGGGAATCACCCTGATCCCATGGGAATCACCCCAAACCCACAGGAATCACCCCAAATCTCACGGGAATCACCCCGATCCCACAGGAGTCACCCCTAATCTCACAATGATCACCCCAATCCCACAGAAATCACCCTGATCCCACAGGAATCACCCCAATCCCACAGGAGTCACCCCTAATCTCACAGTGATCACCCCAATCCCACAGGAATCACCCCGATCCCACAGGAATCACCCCGATCTCACAGAAATTACCCCAAACCCACGGGAATCACCCCAAACCCAGGGGAATCACCCCGATCCCACGGGAATCACCCCAATTCCACGGAAATCACCCCAATCCCACAGGAATCACCCCGATCCCACAGGAATCACCCCGATCCCACGGGAATCACCCCAAACCCACGGGAATCACCCCAAACCCATGGGAATCACCCCAAACCCACGGGAATCACCCCAATCCCATGGGAATCACCCCGAACCCACAGGAATCACCCCAAACCCATGTGAATCGCCCCAATCCCACGGGAATCACCCCGATCCCACGGGAATCACCCCGTTTCTCATGGGAATCACCCCAATCCCATGGGAATCACCCCGAACCCACAGGAATCACCCCAAACCCATGTGAATCGCCCCAATTCTCATGGGAATCACCCCGATCCCACGGGAATCGCCCCCATTCCCGCGCCAGGCGTGTTCCCAGCCCCGTCCCGGCGCGGAGCCGCGGTGGCTCTCCAGGCTGGTGGCAGCACAGGCTGCTTTATAAGGATGAATGAAGATGAAAAGGAAGACAAATAGAAGTGAATGAGGCGCTGCTGGCCGTGATTCATGAGAGCCTGCAGTAAGCCTGTTAGCCTCCGCCTGGCTCCCTTCGCCGGGAATAATGGATAGTTACAGTGTGGATGGTGACATTGTCAAACCATCAGGAATTGCTGATTATGGTGCTAAATATTGATCTCTGCTTCACATGTGTCAAAATTCTTTCTTCCCTTAATTAGAACTTCCCTAAGCACCCTCCAAGAACAAACCGAATAGATCAGATCTCCGTGAAAGGGAGTGTGATACCAGAATATAATTGTGACCTCTTGTCTTCCTCCTCTCTCTGGAGTTTTGAGATGACTTCAGCTGTCTATCCTGCCCTTCCCAGCACATGTGATAATCATACTCATTTTTCCCAATCTAACCATAGGAAGATTTTTCCAAGGCTGTGCTTTTCATCATTTCAACCCACCGGGGCTGCAGTCAGATGGCAGCGAAACTTAAAGTGCCAGAAGGTGCCTTTTTCTATTTGTTTGTTTCATGGTACACTGCACCAGGCAATGACCTGTGGCAGGAGTGTCACACAACACGGAGACAGGTTCACCCAATCAAAGGGAGCCTGAAAATTAACACAGATCCCTTCATTTCTTCATGCGGGATCGGGGAAGGGCAATTTAATGGATGTCAGAGTCCTCTGATTATCACCCCGCAATCACGGGCAATAAAAAATTAACTTTTGTTATAATGATTACTCCGCATTATTTGTATTAAAAGCACATTTCCTCATCAAGGGAGTCATGACAATTAGTACTAATTTTGTATTACTGTTCAATCATCTTTCCTACTCTTTACAGTATTTATAATATAAAATAATGAAAGCCTGTGATGTATGGTTTCAATTTACTCCACAAACTGAGCACTTAAGTCATTTATCTTAGTTTATCCGTAATATACTGGGGCTCAGGGTTTTTTGTATTGTTTATCTTAAACATGACACGGTGGTACATTTACCTTTAGTTTGATGTGCTTGATAAAAATCAATACTTCATTAAAAGATTCCCCCAAAATTGTTCAGAGCAATTTCAGCAGAGGAGAGGGAATGAGGAAGAGGCTCATCTGTAACCCACTAACATTTATATAACCACGCAGGGCTGCGCTGTCCAGGGCCAGCTTCTGCAGGAGCAGGGATAAAGACGTGCAATTTGTGGGATTGTGAGGAGGGCAAAAGGAGGGGAAGGGCAAAAGGAGAAGGGCCCCGTTCTCTCCCCGCTCCCTGGGAAGCCAAAGCAAAACCCACAAATGACAGAAGAAAGGGAGGCACTCCCCAGGACAGAACTTCAGGGGAAGTGCTGAAACAAGTGCTCGCTGTCACCCCTTCCCCTTTGTCCCCAGCCCAGGGCACAGCAGCCAAAAACGAGCAATACATTTAATTCTGATGTTTCTGTTGGAACCTGTTTGATGGAGGCTCCCTGTGCAGCCACAGCACTGCCCTGTGCTGAGTGGAAGATGATCTTCCCCAGCGGAGTGGCAACAACCATGGAACCAGGGAATTGGGAAGGTTGGAAAAGTCCTTTAAGATCACCAAGAACCAACCAGCACCAGCACTGGTGTGTGTCCATCACCAGCCCCTGTCCTCGAGTGCCACATTCACAGGTTTTGAGCACTCCCAGAGATGGTGACTCCACCACTGCCCTGGGCATCCTGCCCTGATGCTTGACAGCCCTTTCCATGAAGAAATACCTCCTAATATCCAACCTCCAGCTCCCCTGGCTCTGCTTAGAGCCTTTTCCTGGCAGCACTGGCAGTGCTGCTGCTCTGTGCTGAGGAGGGCAGGCAGGAAGAGCCTCCCTGACCCACCGTGTCAGGCAGGAATTCCCTGTCAGGAGTCACATCTGGAGTGCCCCAGCTCCTCCTCCTGCTCATCCAGCACTCTGTGCTGAGCCACAGGACAAGCCAGGAGGACCCTGCAGCCACAGCCCAGCTCAGAGCCAGCCCTGCCCCAGGACCCCCTTCTGAGCCCAAAGAGCTGTCACCAGGGCCCCCGGTGCACCCAGACCCCGTGGTGTCCTCAGGAAGGAGTATGGAACTATCTGTTACCCACCAGCTGCTGAGCATCCAGCCAGGCTGTTCTTTAACTCAGATTCATCCCCAGGAATTGTCATTGCTGCACGTTGCCTTTTGGCCATCAGGAGTGACCAAGGCTGGGGCTGCTCTGCCCGAGTCCCAGGCTCGTGGGACAATGACACAGGACAGCCATGGCTCTGTCCCTCCTCTGCCACTCCAGGCTGCTCTGCCCGAGTCCCAGGCTCGTGGGACAATGACACAGGACAGCCATGGCTCTGTCCCTCCTCTGCCACTCCAGGCTGCTCTGCCCGAGTCCCAGGCTCGTGGGACAATGACACAGGACAGCCATGGCTCTGTCCCTCCTCTGCCACTCCAGGCTGCTCTGCCCGAGTCCCAGGCTCGTGGGACAATGACACAGGACAGCCATGGCTCTGTCCCTCCTCTGCCACTCCAGGCTGCTCTGCCCGAGTCCCAGGCTCGTGGGACAATGACACAGGACAGCCATGGCTCTGTCCCTCCTCTGCCACTCCAGGCTGCTCTGCCCGAGTCCCAGGCTCGTGGGACAATGACACAGGACAGCCATGGCTCTGTCCCTCCTCTGCCACTCCAGGCTGCTCTGCCCGAGTCCCAGGCTCGTGGGACAATGACACAGGACAGCCATGGCTCTGTCCCTCCTCTGCCACTCCAGGCTGCTCTGCCCGAGTCCCAGGCTCGTGGGACAATGACACAGGACAGCCATGGCTCTGTCCCTCCTCTGCCACTCCAGGCTGCTCTGCCCGAGTCCCAGGCTCGTGGGACAATGACACAGGACAGCCATGGCTCTGTCCCTCCTCTGCCACTCCAGGCTGCTCTGCCCGAGTCCCAGGCTCGTGGGACAATGACACAGGACAGCCATGGCTCTGTCCCTCCTCTGCCACTCCAGGCTGCTCTGCCCGAGTCCCAGGCTCGTGGGACAATGACACAGGACAGGCCATGGCTCTGTCCCTCCCCTGCCACTCCGGGATCCTCTTCCATGCACAGGTTCTGCACAAGCGGGATCCCGCACTCCCGAGGCTCAAAGCAGGGATACAGAAAAGCTGTATCAAGCCATGCTCGCTGTGTGACTGGAAGTCATTCTGAGAGCCAGTTATGCTCCTGTGCAGCAGAAATCTGTGTGATCAGGGACCCTGGTGTCAGAGCTCTGCTCACCTAAAGATCACTGACCTGGCTCCGGGGCCCAGGGCCCCTCCAGCCCGGGAGGGGAACTCTGCTGATGAGGCAGAACCACGCACAGGGCTTAAGCTTTTAAAAATATTGCACCTGCAGATCAGCAGGAGCGGGGGAAAACACATCATTCCTTTATCCACGGCGCAGATTTCGAGTAATTCAGGGGAGGCAAATACGATGCGATCAATAAAGCAGCTCCGTGCCTTCCACACTCACGGCCTCCTCATGAATCTTAACCAAGAGAAATAATAATAAGTGACAGAGAAGGTTTCTGGTACTTTAAATAAGCAAGTGAGCCTTCCAAAGCTACGAGCAACATTCTCTGGATATCAAAAATAATAACTGGTTGTGCAGCAGTGCAGCATGGAAACACAAGGGTATAAGATATACTGTACTTTAAGCTCTGTTTGATGAATCTGAGCACAGTTCCTGGGGGATAGATTACTTTAAACCATGCTCTTTTACTTTCTAATCCTGACTTGATTTGATTTGTACTTTAATACAGCTGCCTGGCAATTCAACAGCAAATAGAGACTATTTATGTAATCATATTGTAAGTAGTGGGACAAGAAGAAACTCTCTAGAACCTTTTTGGAAAATAGTTTGTTGTACTTTTTTATTTATTGAACAGCAGGGCTTCGGGCTTTTCAGTGCTCATTATAATTGGTTTTCTGCTTGAACTTTCAAAAACTGTCATGTCAATACTCAAACAGAATTTTTTTGCTTACTATATGGCTGTGGGCTCTATTTTCTCATGTGCTACTTGGCAAAGTTCTTGTAATATCTTAGAGGCAAGTTCTAGACTTGGAGCTGCTATTTCAGGGACTGGAAGGCAGGGTTATTTTATCTCCCCCATTGTTCTTGTTCGCCTTCCCAGCATTCTGCAGCACATTTGCTGGGGTTCAGCGGGCTGGGGAGGAGCTGCCAGCCTGCTCCAGGCTCAGCATCTGCTCAGGACGCACTGCTGGGGTGGGCCCTGCTCCTAAAAGTGGGTGTGGGGCTCACCTCCGACCCCGGCGCCGTGAGGAACGAGTATTCCCAGGGCAAACAGGGACAGGATTCAGCCAAGGACACAAAAAATCTAGAGGGCAGCAATTAGAGGCCCACTGCTGATTGCAGGCATCTCCTCATGCCCAGGTCCCCTGCACCAGGACGGGGGCTGGATCCCAGTGCAGGAGGTGGTGTGGGTCAGTCATGCAGGACTGGAGCTGTGCCACTCCTCAGCACCCATCCCTGCCTGTGAGCATCAATTCTGAACCCTCAGCACCCATCCCGGCCTGTGAGCATCAACTCTGAACCCTCAGCACCAACTCTGAACCCTCAGCACCAACTCTGAACACTCAGCATCAACTCTGAACCCTCAGAACCCATCCCTGCCTGTGAGCACCAACTCTGAGCCCTCAGCACCCATCCCTGCCCCTCAGCATCAACTCTGAACCCTCAGCACCCATCCCTGCCTGTGAGCACCAACTCTGAACCCTCAGCATCAACTCTGAACCCTCAGCACCAACTCTGAACCCTCAGCACCCATCCCTACCTATGAGCATCAACTCCAAACCCTCAGCATCACTTCTGAGCCCTTGGCACCCATCCCTGCCCCTCAGCATCCACTCTGAACCCTCAGCACCAATTCTGAACCCTCAGCATCAATTCTGAACTCTCAGCACCTATTCCTGCCCCTCAGCATCAACTCTGAACCCTCAGCATCAATTCTTAACCCTCAGCACCCAGTCCTTCTCCTCAATATCAATTCTGAACCCTCAGCACCCAGTCCTGCTCCTCAGCATCAATTCTGAGCCCTCAGCACCCATCCCAAACCCATCCCTGCCCCTCAGCACCCAGCCCTGCCCCAAAACACTTTCCACAAACACAAATATTTCCCTTCCTGAAGAACTTCCCCTCAGCTGCTCCATTTGTTCCTTTGCAAACAGCCTGTAAAATTACTGTCATAATTTTTCTATCATGTTACAAACATGGGAGAATAAAAAAAAAAAAAAAATTAAAAAAATCAAAGTAAGAATTTAGTGCCTTGAACAGCAAAAATTCCAGTTTGTCTGCAGTGGGGAAGGGTGTTCTTGGCTGTGCTTTGCTGGGAAAATAAAACTGGTCTAAATGGGAAATACAGCCAGCCTATTGTAGTACTTAAAGAAAAAAAAAACAAAAAAAAAAAACCTCTCTATTTGTGGTTACTTGCTGGATTAGGGGAAAAAAAAAAAAAAAAAAAAAAAAAAAAACCCTCTATTTGTGGTTACTTACTGGATTAGGGGGAAAAAAAAAAAGAAGAAAAAAAAAAACCAACTTGGTCAGCTACTGTATACAAAATTAAATTAAAATAGAAGCCCAGCCTAAGAGCCCTGCTTCTTTTGGTACTGATCTTGCAAACCAGGCAGCAAGGAAAGGAGGTGGGACCTATTACTTCAGACTGTGCCAATGGCAAAGCCTCACTCCAGGATGTGCATTTTTGGTGTTTAAAGGCGGCTGTGGGATTATTTCCAGCCCCAAGGTGTGGCTGCGGGGCTTTAATGAGCCTGGCTTTGCTGAGCTGCACAGCTGAGCAGGACTGGACAGGGTGGGAACCTGCTGCTCCCCCAGCACTGGGCTCGGTGCAGAGCAGCACCATTGAAACGCTGCCGGCAGAATTCCGCCTTCAACTTCTCCCAGTGCAAGCAGCAAAACTCCGATTTTTGTTCTAAACCCACGTTAGACTGGAGATGAATGATAAATGCCATGCTGAGAATGGCAGCATTTTCCCCAGTGTGTGCTGGCAGAAGAAAGCAGGCAGTGAACTGTTTTAAGAGCAAGCCGCTAATTCCAAGGAAATTCCGCGACTGGGGGGGCAAAAAGCCTCATCCAACAGCAAAATGCTCTTTGAAACAACAATGCAATATGCAGCACTTATTAAAATCTATTCTTTCTGTCAAATATTGAGCCAGCAGGGTGTGCAAACACATGCACCGGGGTGGCTGCGTGTTAACCGGGCCCTGACACGTTCTGCTGGGCTCTGGAAGCACCACAGGAAAATTCCATACACAGTGGCCAAAATTCATACTAAATTAATATTTAAACTTAACGCAAACGTGCATGGGAATGCTGTTAATAACGGGCTGAACAACAGCCTCAAAGCTTTCTTTTTTAAAAAATTACTGTGCATTTCATATTCAAATACATTAAATATAGAGTTCTCACTACAGAATTTATATTTGCTTTTCGTTTTCTTATTAATTCCTGTTTTCTCTGCACTTGACTTATGAAATACTAATACTGCAACTATTTTTTTTCCTTAAAGAAAAAAAAATCTGTACAGTTGATTAAAAAATGACCAAAAAACCAATTTGTCATTTTTCCCAGTGTTTCCAGAGACAATAGAGGGTCAATAATTTGGCAGGATCAGGACAGGGGAAGGTTTATCCAGTGTGGGTGACAGCTGGGAAGGGAAAGCAGAGACGATATTGCAGGTTTGGTTCCTAAAACTATATCAAGGCTACTGTTTTAGTCAACTTGGAAATTTATATACTATACACTAACCCTCCTTTAATATCCTCTCTCTCTTTCCTCTGGGCATTTATTGCTGTTCTTTCTAGTTCAGTAACCAGTGAGCAGAAGGTTCATTAAAACTAATTGAATTGGAAACTTGTCTGCCCTGGGAAATGTTAACTCTTTGTTGTTATCTCTGGGAAATTCCTTTTGTTATTTCCCTCTGAATCATGTGCTTGGGCTGCAACAAACAGCAAACAGCACCTGGGCGAGGTTCTCCTCCTGCCTGGCCGGGCAGCACCTTTGGGATGGCTCTGTCCCCTCGGGGTCCCTGGGGACATCCCGGGGGGGTGCCTGGGGCTCCCCCTGCCCAGCCAGAGGGGCTGCCAGGGCCCACTAGCTCCTGCCCAGGGCTGCTAGGGACCACCAGCTCCTGCCCAGGGCTGCTAGGGACCACCAGCTCCTGCCCAGGGCTGCTAGGGACCACCAGCTCCTGCCCAGGGCTGCTAGGGACCACCAGCTCCTGCCCAGGGCTGCTAGGGACCACCAGCTCCTGCCCAGGGCTGCTAGGGACCACCAGCTCCTGCCCAGGGCTGCTAGGGACCACCAGCTCCTGCCCAGGGCTGCTAGGGACCACCAGCTCCTGCCCAGGGCTGCTAGGGACCACCAGCTCCTGCCCAGGGCTGCTAGGGACCACCAGCTCCTGCCCAGGGCTGCTAGGGACCACCAGCTCCTGCCCAGGGCTGCTAGGGACCACCAGCTCCTGCCCAGGGCTGCTAGGGACCACCAGCTCCTGCCCAGGGCTGCTAGGGACCACCAGCTCCTGCCCAGGGCTGCTAGGGACCACCAGCTCCTGCCCAGGGCTGCTAGGGACCACCAGCTCCTGCCCAGGGCTGCTAGGGACCACCAGCTCCTGCCCAGGGACCCCCAGGCTTCTGCCCAAACCCCAGCACAGCCCCAGCCCTGGGCACCTGCTGAGGGTGGCACAGAAACCCCGAGAGGACACGGGGTGACATGCCAGGGGTTAGATGTCACAGGGAAGGACAGGGAGATCCCCGGGGGGAGAACCTCCACTGCCCTCTGCTAATCCTTTGGGAGCAGCACTCCCCAGGCAGCTCAGGACAGGGGCTCAGGACAGGGGCACCTCCAGCTCCTTGCAGCTCGAAAATATCGATGAAATAAAACACTTGATAATAGTCACAGTGGTAGATTTCTGACAGCTTTAAAAATCAATTGAAAATAACAGGCAACCCACTGTTGCTAATAAAAGTAAATATTTATGACTGATTTGACTGAGCTTCAATACCAGTCAATCACTTTCTAAAGGATCTTTGCAATTCATTAACCTCTTTTTACTGGTCTTGTCCCTGTTGGTATTAGCCATTAAAAGGGAATAAGGGAGGGGGGCTTGATTTTTCTATTCTCATCATTCATAGCTTATTTGTTCATTCCCTCCATTCCCATACGTTGCTGTTAAATTGATTGTCTGTTTAGTCATATGAATGATAAAGTAGCTCTGCCAGGAAGAATGAAAGCCTCCATTAATTCCTGAGGAGGGTGGGCTGCTTTGGTTCAGCCTCAGCCTAAACCAAAACTGCTCCCATAGTTTCCTGCCACATCAGTAACTAAATTTAGCCCTTAACATATTGCTGATAATAAGAGCCATAATTCTCCTCACAAACTTTTCCATGTCAAAACTTCAGGGAAGATCATGTTTATGAATATCTCCTAAGGACTGCTGCTATCAGCCTGGTCTCCCTACCCCGTAAGGTGACGCAGCAGGAATGGAGACAGCTGGCCTCGTTTCAGAATTCAAATGGGGCTGCTGAAAACCACTGGTGCCGTGCCACAGGGGAAGGAGAATCACACCAGCAGGGATTTCCCCACGGAAAGGGGGCTCAGGGATTGGAACTGCCCAGGGAGGTTTGCAGTGCCCATCCCTGGAGGTGTCCCAGGAATTCCTGGAGGTGGCACTCAGGGCTGGAGACAAGGTGGGGATGGGCACAGCTGGGACTCCATGGGCTGGGAGGGCTTTTCCAGCCTCAGGGATCCTGGGATTCTCTAAGAATAGACACAATTGCTCCTTCAAATGATCAAGATTAGGAGGGTAGGTCTGACTTTCCAACCGATCTAAATCCCTGTTTGTTCATGTGTTTTGAAACTGGTGAGCTGAAGCGTTGTCTAAACACAGCATTAACCAAACCCTTCACACAGAACCTCCCTCTAAACCAGCCCAGAGGGACAGGGCAAGAGATTTCCAGGTGATGGCCCCAGGGGTGCAGCCACAGGACCCCTCATTGGCACAGTTTGCTTTGTTATTAAGAACCAGCTCTAGGAACAGAATCCGTGGGACCTGAATTAGAAACAGAACCGGTATATCTCAATTAACGGTGGCAACATGGCATTTCACATCCCCCCCAGTAAACACTTTCTTCCCAGCTCGGATCCCCCTACGAGGGTGTGAGGGTGAAGGCAGCCTGTCCCCCCCAGCACATCACATCAGCCAGCTGCCCGTGCAGACCCCCGTGCCCTCCGCTGCTCCCCAGCCCAGCTGAGCACGGCCAAGGCTGGGAAAGAGCACAGTGCCAGAGCTGCGAGGCCACCGACGCTCGCTGAACCCAGGGCAGCTCCTTGCGGGGCTCACCTCTGCTGGCAGGGCCACCCTGTGCCATGATCTTTAATGCCACCACGTCCTCAGAGCAGAATAACCCCTCCCGTGGCAGCAGGACCAGCCCAGGGCGGCGCTCGGGGTAGCAGATGAGTTCTCCGCAGTGGAAGTTTTTGTGATAAACACCGAGTTCCTTTTCCGTGTGTGCGTCACCCCTACACAAACTTCTGTTGATGCTAATTTAGCACTTTCATTTATAAGTTCCTCTGATCCATTCAGCAGCTCGTTTTCGATATCAGGGATAACCACAGATTGCCCACGGACTGTTCTCGAGTCTGTTGGCTCCAGCATTTCTTTTTCTGTCTGATTAGTCACTTCAGCCATACGCTGCTGTCTCTGGTCCTTGCAGCTCCCTGCAACTCCAAGGCTCGTGTCCCCAGCTGAGAACTCAGCCCAGATGCTAATGCTTTAAAACTGTGGCAGGGAATTTTCAATTAAAGAACTTCATGTCTGGATTTTTTTTTTTTTTTGCCTTGACAATCCAGCCCAGGCTGAGTTTCAGAGTGAGGCACAGCTTCATGTCTGCAAGTTTTCCCACAGTGCAGAGCTGAGAATGTGCTTTCAGCTGCTCATTAAGGTTCCCACTTGGTGAGGATTTCATTATTCCAGGTCACTCCCCCCTTCACTCCAAGGCTCACCCCAAGTTTTGCTAAGGAGGGCAAGGTTTGTGAACAGCAAAAAAACCTGCTACTTGTTAAACTGATGCTAAAAACGTTAATCTTAGTTTAAACCAAACCTCCAAAGACAAGTTCTTTAGCACTCCCTCTGGGATTCAGTGTCACCCTGTTCGCTGTGGGGCTGGGTCCCCGTGTCACACCAGGAGCCCCTGGCACTCTGGGGGTCACACCTGCAGAGCCCTGAGCTGGGAGGGAGCAGCTCCAAACCCCCAGCTCAGCTCCTCTGCCGAGTTCACAGGGAAAGGCAGGACCTAAGTGGGGCTAGACAATGTAAATTCTATTTAGATGGCACCTCAGACAATGAGATAAAGCTCATAAACTCCGTTTTATCATCCTCTCTCTTTGAGGATGAGTGAAATCCTCTTTCCTTGTTTGCAGAGCGTGAGAAAGCCTGAGAGAGCGAGGCAGAGCGCTCACAGGCTGGGATGGGAGGGCACTGCCCTGCCCTGCCCTGCCGACTTCATCCAGGCTCTTCCCAGCCCCAGCAGAGCCCAGGGGCTGCCAGGGCCAGCACAGCAGTGGGCTTGAGGGGCAGCAGCCCCATCCCACCCTCCCAGTGCCCTGGCACTGCCCGGCCCTGGGCTCGCAGCACATCCCTGAATGCAGCACCCTCACCTCGCTGCAGAGCTGCCCCTGCACCTTCCTGACACCAAGGGCAGCGCTCCACAGACAGCCCTTGTGACCCCAGACTGATTTCCAAAGGAACAGCCCCTCTGCTGACGGCAGCCAGGACAGGGCACAGCCCCGGGAGCCTGGCATCCAGAGCCCTTCCCTCCTCTGCAAGTTCCGCTGCCTGCAAGGGGCGCCGAGCTCGAGCTCTTGTAGATAAATACAGAACATACCTACAGCTGCCAATGACAGATGTTCAGTGTAAATATTATTCCAGCAGATTTCTTAATCAGATGGTGTAATGCATGATAGTGTCATTTAAAAGAAAAAAAAATGGGTGAATACAGTGAAAAAATTACCATTTGAAAGGCAGAAATATTTTTGGCAGAATTCATAATGAAATAATTTTTCTCGTCAGCAAAAATTATGCTAAAAGAGACACAAAACTTATTTCTTAGTTGTAAGAAAGCGAATAATTAAAAATTATATACATGTTCACCTTTATGTTCAGGTGCAGAGGAGTCCCACACACCATGACCTGTATTTGTTCAGCACCATGGAAACCATTTCACTCCATTATCCAAACATTATTTACATAAAACCGAGGGGGAAAAGGTAAGAGAAAATAAAAGTGACACAGGCAGAAATAATGACAGCGATCGGATTCATGGTGGAGAAGTGGGCAGGGAACCAAGAGGGCTTTAATGAGATTTACATTCACGGAGGGGAGCGGGTTCCGAGGAGCTGATTGCATCCAAATGGGATGAGAAGGCAAAGCCGAGGCAGCGGTGTAGGGTTTCTCCTTCCTGCCCCAGCGCTGCTCCGCCAGAGGGACAAATCCCGGGGCAGCACAGCGGGAGAGGCTCGAGGGGACAGCGGGACAGGGACAGGAATGGGGACAGGGACAGGGGACCGGGAATGGGGATGGGAAATGGGAACAGGGACAGGAATGGGGACAGGGACCGGGAACAGGGACCGGGACCAGGAATGGGGAATGGGAAATGGGAACAGGGACAGGAATGGGGACCAGGAACAGGGACAAGGAACGGGGATGGGAATGGGGAATGGGAAATGGGAACAGGGACAGGAATGGGGATCAGGAACAGGGACCAGGAACGGGGATGGGAATGGGGATGGGAAATGGGAACAGGGACAGGAATGGGGACAGGGACCGGGAACAGGGACCGGGACCAGGAATGGGGATGGGAAATGGGAACAGGGACAGGAATGGGGATCAGGAACAGGGACCAGGAACGGGGATGGGAAAGGGGATGGGAAATGGGAACAGGGACAGGAATGGGGAATGGGACCGGGAACAGGGACCAGGAATGGGGATGGGAATGAGAAATGGGAACAGGGACAGGAATGGGGAATGGGAACAGGGACCGGGAACAGGGACCAGGAATGGGGACGGGGACCAGGAACAGGGACGGGAAATGGGAACAGGGACTGGGAACAGGGACCAGGAATGGGAAATAGGAACAGGGACAGGAATGGGGAATGGGGACAGGGACCGGGAACAGGGACAGGAACGGGGATGGGAAATGGGAACAGGGCCAGGAGCCCGGTGCCACGCCGTGTTTGGGAAGCACAGCTGGACAGCAGCCTGCTGTCTCACCCTGCAGGGAGGGACCCTCGCCCACAGCAGCTCCTCAGCAGGGCTGCCCGCAGGGTTTTCACGTCCCTGCCCAAAGCTGCCCCCAGCACCCCCAAATGGCAGCAACATTGCCGGCCCTGGGCACCCCAAACAGCCCACACTGGCTAAAGTGCACCTCCCTTGCCCCCTGCTGAAGGTTCCCAGCCTCTCTCTATGGATAAGAGCCCCGGGGACACCAGCAGACCCAGGGAACAGCAAGGAAAGCTGCCTTTAGAGCAGACACCTCCCTGTGCACAGCTCAGCAAGAGCAAAGCCCAGGATTCTGCCCGGGGAAGGGGAAATGGGCAGAGAAGCTCCTTACCCCTGGGGTGAGGGACACCCCGGGCTGAGCCTGGCAGCCTCTCCCGGGGCAGCAGCTCTGCCCTGGCACCAGGAACCAGCCCTGGGCTTCCCAAACAACTCACAGCTGAGTGCCGGAGCACGGAATGCTTATTGTCACTTAATTAAAAGAATTTCATTTTAATGCCTTTTGCCCATTTAGAGCCAATTAATGCAAGGTGCTAAGTACTCTTAAATCACATTGCAGCCAAGGCGAGCTAAGGCTGATCAGCCGTTCACAAGAAGAACCTTTTCTGATTTGATTCTCAGCTGAGATCTTGAAGTGCTCTTCCAAGTGCCTTCTTTGGGATGGGAAGTTGGAGAGAAGCAGAATTGGAGGCTTCCCGTGTCAGCAGCACCTGCAGAACGTGGCAGTGCAGCTGCTGCTACCCCAAAACACATGGAAAAGAACTTCAGTGCCACGGCAGGGACACCTCCCACTGTCCCAGGCTGCTCCCAGCCCTGTCCAGCCTGGCCTTGGCACTGCCAGGGATCCAGGGGCAGCCCCAGCTGCTCTGGGAACCTGTGCCAGGGCCTGCCCACCCTCACAGACAGGAATTCCTTCCCGAAGAATTCCTTCATCATTTCTGAACAGCACAACCAAAGTTCTCAAGAGCAAAGAAAAACCCAAACCACCCGATCAGCTTCAGAATTCCACCGCTGGCAGCTGTTCAAATTATCTCCAACCAAAACCACGCTGGACGGTTGGTTTCTGTGCAAACACGAGTGGCACCGTCCCTGCGCTGCAGCAGGACAGGCAAACACACTCAGAGCGTGTGCCCAGTAACCACAGCCTGCTCCGAGCAGCACAGCACAGCTCCTTCAGCCACAGCTCCTGCCTGCAGGAGGGAACCCGGCTCACCAGGAGGGAAACCAGCTCACCAGGAGAGAACCCAGCTCACCAGGAGAGAACCCAGCCCACCAGGAGAGAACCCAGCTCACCAGGAGAGAACCAGCTCACCAGGAGAGAACCCAGCTCACCAGGAGAGAACCCAGCCCACCAGGAGAGAACCCAGCTCACCAGGAGAGAACCCGGCTCACCAACCCCATCTCGCCTGCCTGCAGGAGAGGACCCAGCTCCCCCAGCTCACCAGGAGAGGACCCAGCTCCCCCAGTGCCCCAGAAGAGGAACCAGTTCCCCTGTGCCCATCTCACCTGGCTGCAGGAGAGGACCCAGCTCCCCCAGCTCACCAGGAGGGAACCCAGCTCACCCGGAGGGAACCCAGCTCACCCGGAGGGAACCCAGCTCACCCGGAGGGAACCCAGCTCACCAGGAGGGAAACCAGCTCAATCCAGTTCCCCTGTGCCCATCTCACCTGGCTGCAGGAGAGGACCCACCTCACCTGGCTGCAGGAGAGGACCCACCTCACCTGGATGCAGGAGAGAACCCAGCTCCCCCAGCCCCCCGGAGAGGCCCCATCTCCCCAGCTCCATCTCGCCTGGCTGCAGGAGAGGCCCCAGCTCATCTGGATGCAGGAGAGGACCCAGCTCCCCAGGAGAGGACCCAGCTCCCCAGCCCCACCTCACCTGGCTGCAGGAGAGGCCCCCAGCCCCCCAGGAGAGGCCCCAGTGTCCCCAGCCCCCCGGAGAGGCCCCATCTCCCCAGCCCACCTCGCCTGGCCGCAGCACAGCCCGTGCTGCCCTGGCTGATGCGAGAGGCAGGAGCCTGGCGGGCAGCACAGGGCAGGTCTCCTGGCTTTCCCTGGCACTGCGGGTCTCCTGGCTTTCCCTGCCCATCAGTCCCTACCTGCTGATGTCTCTGGGTTCACCCCCAGCTGACAGAGAAGAGGCAGAGCCCAGGGTGTTTCAGAGAAAAAAGGTGTCAGGGAGGAGGAGCAGCAGAAGCGACGAGGACAACGCTTGCCAAAACCACGTCCCTGTGGTGCAAGGCCAGGGCTGGGGGCCCCGGGGCCACTGGACACTAAAGAAGGAGAGTGAAGGACAGAAGTCACCCAATAACTGCAGAAACTGGAAGGTAAAATTCACCAGCAGCCGCATGAACACTGCAAAGGAGACAAAACACACCACAAACTGCTCATCACTGGATGTACAGAAGCACAGCAGGTTTTGTGAGGTCCTAAAACTCTGTGTTTTATCGGGAAGAGCCCTTCCTAATTGCAGAGGGATGCACAGAGCTGGAAGGAAGTCACCAGTTACTGAAGTGCTCCTAAGCCCAGTGTGTCCCTTCCCTGGGGACGGCCCCAGCTCCCACCTGGACTGCCCTGGGCGAGCCTCCCCAGGTGCCAGTGCCCAGCTGGGCTCTGATCTGCTTCAATATTTCCTTTGTGGCTGCTGCAGAATCATCCCCTGCCTTTGGAGCAGCTCTGCTTTGATGTCTCCTCCACAGCTTTGCTTTTCATGTGGCAGTTGGTGTGAGGAGCTCGTATCCCAACAGGAAAATGCTCTCCAGTCCTCACTGGTGCCTGCCTGAATGCATCCCATCCTAAACTGTGTGATGCTAACTCCCTTGAGCTGTAAAAATGGGCTTCCCGAAGCACACTGCTGCAGCAATAATGAATAACCATAAGCTAAAACACACCATAAAGCTGGGGGTTGAGTGTTTTGTGGCTTAGTTTTTAGTTTTCATTTTAAACGAGACGACTGATGTAATTTTTTTTTTTAATTTTAATTCTCTTTCTCAGCCTTAAGTTGAGGTGCAAGTCTGGTGGTGTCAGCAAGGCAGACTCTACCTGGCTGGTTATTTGCCTTTAGGGAGGAAAAAAGGCAAGCTAAGCATGGCAAAAACCTGTAAAAATCGTGTTTCAGGGGCAGGGCACAGAGCAGCCCCTTTCAGTGCTGCTGAGCCCAGGGGGATCTGGGCAGGTCCCAGGGAATGCTCCCACAGCCCTCTGGGAGCCCAGTGGATGCACAGGGCCAGGCACCCTTGCTAACACCGTGATCACAGTTGCTATTGTATTTGTAATTAGCCTCATTTATCAACTGTGCTGCCGGGCTCATCATCATCATCATCATCCTCATCTCAGCACATCCACGGAAGCCACCCCAGCAGCCTTACCCCGAGCTGTGCACGCAGCCAGGAGCTCACACACAACCTACAGCCAAGGAGCTGGGGAAAGGAAACTTCTCTTGGAGATATTTAGAGACCTCATTTCCACAAAATATCCTCTTCCCATGCTCCTTAGGCCTCCATAAAAAACCATCTCAGGCAAAGCCTTTAAACACCCCCCACCTGTGCTACCAATGGGTAAATGAGAAAAAAAATGAATGGAAGGGAAAAAAAGAAAGAGTCAAATCCCTTAGTTTTGCCTTTGTAAGTACAGATTTTATCCCTGAAACACTGACAGCCTGAAACCTTGGTACAACTGACCAGAGACTGGAGAGCAGGGTAGCGCAAAGAATGTGACTGTAATTAAACATACCTCAAAAAAAACCCCAGAATCCCAGATCCCTGAGGCTGGAAAATGCCTCCAAGGTCATCAAATCCCAGCTGTGCCCATCCCCACCCTGTCCCCAGCCTAGAGCCCCAAGTGCCACCTCCAGGAATTCCTGGGACACCTCCAGGGATGGGCACTCCAACCCTCCCTGGGCAGTTCCAACCCCTGAGCCCCCTTACCAGGAAGAATTTTTCCCCCCAATTTACAAAAATGGGGCTTTAAGGACTTCCAGGGCTCCTTTTCTGTTGTTGGTGTGAAGAGTTTGGGGCTGTGGGGAACACAAAACGTTCCCTGCCAGAAGGGGCTGGGGCAGGGACACCTCTGCTGCTGGGCTTGGATTGATGGATATTCCCTTCTGGGAAAAGCCCTGGGGATTCTGGTGCCCAGGATCCCAGAAATGAGGCTGGGAAAGAGCTCCAAGGTCCCAAAGTCCCAGCTGTGCCTGATGTTCACCTTGTCCCCAGCCCTGAGTGCCACCTCCAGGAATTCCTGGGACACCTCCAGGGATGGGCACTCCAACCCTCCCTGGGCAGTTCCAATCCCTGAGCCCCCTTTCCATGGGGAAATTCCTGCTGTGCCCACCCTGAGCTGCCCAGGCCACCCTGAGGCTGCTTTGGCACCCCAAGCGTACCCGGAGTCCCAGGGAGCTGTGGCAGACAGACATTACCAGCACACCGCACAAACATTTCAGGTGCTAATTGATAGCAATCCACTGAAGGAGGGTCGGCAGTATAATCTCAGCTGTTACGATCGATCTGTGAGTTAAATCTGGGATCGATTCCCGTCGGGACAGGCGGTGCTGCAGCCTGGGGTGCATTCCAGCACTGCTGGAAGCTCGGGGCACTCCCTGTGCCTGCAGCCCACCTCACTCACAGGGCCAGCGACCCAGAGAATCCATCACACCTGAGGCTAAAAGTGTTCGATTACAGCAGGATGGGGCTGGGTGGGCGGCTGCGCACGGCAGGGATTGCAGGAGCCTTCAGCCTGGCTCAGCAGAGCCCTGCAGGATGAGCTGGGTGCCACGGAAGGGTTCCAGCAGCTCCAGCCCCCCGGCTGTGACCCAGCCCTGCCGGGTCTCCTTCCCACAGCCCCTCTGCAGCTCTCTGCGTTTGTCTGCCTGCCTTAAATGAGCGTCCCAGCCATCCCAGCGCCTCTCCTCGTGGCTGTGTCCCTCTGCTGAAGTGGGCAAGCACAGCCCATGACAGCAGGGAGAGCAGCACAGCCCCCCGAGAGCCTGCCCGGGCTGCTGGCCCCGTGCTCTGCCCAGCCTGCCCTGGGCATCATGGAATGACCCGTGCCAGGGCCTGCCCACCCTGCCAGCCAGGAATTCCCAATCTCCCACCCATCCCTGCCCTCTGGCAGTGGGAGCCATTCCCTGGCTCCTGTCCCTCCATCCCTTGTCCCCAGTCCCTCTGCAGCTCTCCTGGAGCCCCTTCAGGCCCTGCCAGGGGCTCTGAGCTCTGCCTGGAGCCTTCCCTTCTCCAGGGGAACATTCCCAGCTCTCCCAGCCCGGCTCCAGAGGGTTCCAGCCCTGCAGCAGCTCCTGGCTCCTCTGGGCTCTCCAGTGCTCCCACGTCCCCCCATGCTGGGGTCAGGTCACCCCCTCCCCTGTGCTGCCCACTCCCACTGCACCCCAGCTGTGCAGGGAACTTCAGGGAGGACCATCCCCATCCCCATCCCCACCGGGACCTGGTGGGCACAGGGTGGGCACAGGGACCCTACCCCGGCCCGGGAAGCACCCACGGGGAGCCCCTGACCCCCACGGGGGTACAAACTGCCCGGCTGCAGGGCAGGGCCCGTCCCAGGTGCCCCTGAGCAGCAACCAGGCCAAAGCCCGCAGCCGGTGCCCTCTGGGGGTTCCATTTTCACTGCCTTTGTACTTGAGGGAAAAGAACATTTCCCCAGGGCTGGCCCCCGGGGCCGAGCTGCCCCGTCCTCTGGGGGAGCTGTTTAAGGAGCCGCAGCAGCAGGGAGGCTGGAGGGCGTAAATAAAGGAATAAACTAATGAATAAATAAATAGATGGATAAATAAGTGGATAAACGAAGGGATAAACAAGCGGGTAAAGGCTCGGCTCGGTCCCGGGCGGGGCAGCGGCGGCGCAGTCCCGGCAGTGCCCGGCAGAGGGCGGCAGAGGCGGCGCCGCCGGTTCCAGCCCTGCACGGGACCGGGACCGGGATGGGACCGGGATGGGACCGGGATGGGAACGGGATGGGAACGGGACAGAGGACTCCAGGGCTCCAGGCAGAGCTCAGAGCCCCTGGCAGGGCCTGAAGGGGCTCCAGGAGAGCTGGAGAGGGACTGGGGACAAGGATGGAGGGACAGGAGCCAGGGAATGGCTCCCACTGCCAGAGGGCAGGGATGGGTGGGAGATTGGGAATTGGGAATTCCTGGCTGGGCTGGAATTCCCAGAGCAGCTGGGGCTGCCCTGGATCCCTGGCAGTGCCCAAGGCCAGGCTGGACAGGGCTTGGAGCAGCCTGGGAGAGTGGGAGGTGTCCCTGCCACTAGAGTGGCACTGGATGGGCTTTTAAGTTCCTTCCCACCCAAACCATCTTGTGCCTCTCTGATTCCGTGACCTTGCAAACAAGAACACCACCACAGACAAATCTCTGCAAATGCCCTCACTGTGCCAGGGAGGGACAAGCTGGCAGGAAGCTCCTGGCACCTGCTGGTGTCCCTTGGTGCCTGGCAGAGCTCACCTGCTGAGCAGAGCACCCCAGTGCCCCCTCCATCCTGCACCAATGCACACCTTGGCCTTTAAATAAGGAAATCAAGACCAAGCCCATGTAAACCCATGAAATTCAGACGCTTCAGGCTCAGGATTTATGGCTGAACACCTGTAAATTCTTCTGAAACAACACCAGTAGTTGGTCCCAAGACAGCCTGATTGTCTCATAACAGACAAGCACGTTGTTTGCCACTTCAAGAACACTCAATGACATCACAAAGACTGCAGGGTGAAGTTTGGAATCGATGCAGATTGTGTGAGAGAGAGAGAGATAGCAATAATTAAACATCTGCCATGTCCACCCACCTTAGATCTGACATAAATCCCCCCACCCTGTGCCACAGCTGGATCAGATACGGCCAGGCCTCAGGAACAGGCTTTTAAAACCATCTTCATTCTTTAATAACCTTTCCACAGCTAAACCCTCCCAGGAAACAGCACTTTGCCAGGGAACAGAGCTCATTAACCACCCGTGAGAGAGAGGCTGCCATGAACAATGCCAGCCTGCTGCCCTGCCCCCAGGGGCTCACCAGGACAGGTGGGGGGGCCTCACCTTCCCACGCTCCCCTCCAAGCATTTCACCTCGGAAAGAGAAATAACCATCAAGTGAGAAGCCACACAGCCCAAAGAGTTTCCACAGGGTGCAGGGTTTTTAAAAATGTCGAAAGAGAAACGCAATAAATACCCACCAAGGGAAATTTGTGAGGGGCAAATGATTAAAGCTTGAGGGATTGGCCCTGGGAAATATTCCTCTTAAGTAAGCAGGGAGAATGCAGCTCCCAAACTGGGAATTCCCTCTCCCGAGGGTCCTCAGCACCTCGCTGTGCTCGGCCAGCAGGAGAATTTGGCAATTCAGGGAAAGGCAGTCCAGCAAGGGGAGTTTGGGTGCAGGGTGGGCATTCCCAGGAAAGCAATGCCTGGATTGCTCCAAAATAAATGCAGCAGGCTGTTGATCCAGTGAATCACTCACATCCCTGAAATTGTGCCCCTCATACCCCCCCGCTTCCAGCAGTATTTTTCCTTAATTGATTACAATCAAATTCCTTCAATTGATCCCACATCCCTCAAAGTCTGCTGGCCTAAAGACTAATCCTTCTGAGCTACTACCTTTCACACAAACCTCAGGTGGGTTTCCGATCTGATCTGATTACCAGACCCTTGATATTCATCACTTTCCATCATATTTATCATACTTGCTTCATTTCCTAGGAGAAAGGGTCTGATTCATTAAAAATTATATGCTCCATTTAAGCAGGTTTTCTGCATACTTTACCCGGGAAAAAATGCTGAATGCATTTTTTTCCACATAAAAGTATGTCTTTTTTGTGATTTATCAACCTTTTATGCCCTGCCTATCAGCAGCTGCCTCTCAGCCACGTACCCCAGTGGTACAGAACTCCTGGAAAGGGTGATAACAGGCATTTCCAGCTCCCAGCTCACAAACCACAAGGATTTCAGACAGAACAAATGCCACGTGCTCTTAGCCTTTGTGATATTTTTGTGGTTTTACTCAAGCACCATCGTTCCCGGCTCCAATTCCCTGGAATGGTTTCATTAACACTAAATTCCATCTCCGTTTTGAGGGAGTGTTTGTGGGTCAGATGCAATGCAAATATAATGGGGGCTGGCGTGGGTTTTCCTGCAGGAGCAGAGATTTCCACATTACTGTAATTCCTCTCTCTTTATTACTTTGGAGATTTAAGCGATCATTTGCTGCGAGCCACGCCACAGTTAAGGACGGAAACTTTTAATAACTTCCAGGATGGAATTCACTCCTGGGCACAGAGCTCAAACAAGGCTCAGGTCCACCTGAAGCCTCCGGGATGGAGTTTACACAGCCAGGCACCTTTTCACAACCTCTCCACCATCTGACAGACTTCAGAGCCCAGAGAAAAAAGCCTCTGGAGCACTCGCCTCCTGCAAGTGCCTCCTCCTTCTGGTTCCTTTTCCAGGTGGGGGGAGGTTGTGAAGGGGAGGTAGAAAGGGGTAAAAGGAGGAGCAGGAGGCTCCTTTTCCAGATCGGAAAGAAAAAGAAGAGGATGTTCTCTGTCAGCACACAGCTCTTTTTGGGAGGTTGTGAAGGGGAGGTAGAAAGGGGTAAAAGGAGGAGCAGGAGGCTGGTGATCGGAAGGAAAAAGAAGAGGCTGTTCTCTGTCAGCACACAGCTCTTTTCCCAGGATCCCTGAGGCTGGCACAGCCCTCCCAGCCCACAGAGTGCCAGCTGTGCCCATCCCCAGCCCAGAGCCCTGAGTGCCACCTCCAGGAATCCCTGGGACACCTCCAAACCTCCCTGGGCAGAGAGGTTCACCTGCAGCCCAAACTAAAAATGTCCAGGATGCCCCCAGAACTCTCCAGCACGGCCTGTCACACGTTTGTCACGGAGAGGAAAATGCCACTAATGAAACATCAGGAGGATGAAAGAGAACAAGGGACAGCTTTAGCATCACTCTCCACACAAATCTCAACAGATATTCCTCATGCAGCACAAGGCTCCTGGTCTGCTGCAAAGTGTCCCTGCCCGTGGCAGGGGGAAGGAACTGGAGGAGTTTTAAGGTCCCTTCAACCCAGGCCAGTCTGGGACTCTGCTTCTGTGACATTTAGACAGGGCTTGAAACCAGGGCAGCTAAACCAAACCTTTCCTTCATCATTACCCAGCACAAGAGCCTGCCTCAAGCTCCTTTAAAGAGAAAAATTGTCTTTTTCCTGCAATTTCAAGTCAGCTTCCCCCAGAAAAGACCACCAGACCCAGGCTGTTGGCCCGCAGTGCCGGGGCAGCGGTTCCGTAAGCCCTTCTCTGGCATCCAAAGAACCCTGGCAGGGAACAGCCTCTGCTGGGTGTGGGAACAGGGAGAGCCTCGGTGCCTGGGGGTGCCAGGGAGCCCGGGCAGTGCCCAGGAAGGCCCAGAGCAGCGGGGAAAGGTCTCAGTGGGAGCAGACGAGGAGTTGCCGCAGCGCCGGAGCCGAGCACAAGTCGCGCGCACCAGATCAGGGGCTCAAGCTGTTCTGCAGCTCTCAGCCCCGAGCTCCGTTCTGCACCGGGTAATTACACAGCACAGGAGCTGGCAGTTCGCACGGAGAACAGATTTAGCTGCCGACAGAACGCTCCTGTTCCCAAAGTTCAGCAGCAGAGCTGCACCGCCCGCCAGGGCTCTGGGCACGGGCAGCAGCACAGCCCGCGAGGGAAGGAGTCTGTGAAAACCGACTGCAGTCCTCTGTGGAATAAACAGAGCACACCCACACTGCAGCCCAGGCTCAGCTCACCTTTCATTAGTCTGCTCCTAAATCAGAGCTGGAGCTAAGCTACCCAACAAACATTTTCCCTGTCCTGCTAAAACTTACTCACACCTTCACCTCAAGATCCATTTTGATACTGGCTGCACAGTTTCCTTTTATTATTTATTATTTATTAGCTGTCTCACTCTGGGTTGGGGAAGGCACACTTCTGACCCCACACAGCCACAGAACCCCAGACTGGGAAGGACCTCAGAGCCCACCCAGTGCCACCCAGCCTTGGCAGGGACACCTCCCAGTGTCCCAGGCTGCTCCAGCCCTGCCCAGCCTGGCCTGGGGCACTGCCAGGACAATTCCCACAGCCCCGGGTGCTCCAACCTCCCACAAACCCCTCGGGGCCACAAGGAGCTGTGTCCTGTGTGCAGTCAGCAGCCGCTGCTTCGTTGTTCAGGGAAAAGTTACGTTTTGTCAAAACCGCTAATTGAATTCACAGAATCTCCCTCCTGTCAGCTTCAAACGCTCCTTTTGCCCACGCTTTCCCCTTGTTTTGCTACCCAGACCAGTTAATGTCCCCGCAGGAGCGGTTTACAACTTTGTAAGCATCCCCAGTGTTCCTGCAATTCCATCTGATCCATTTGCCAGGAACCTCGGGCTGGAAAAACTCCTTTGTCACATCTCTTCAGTCACATCTGCCCTTGGCCTGCATCGCTCTGCGCTCAGCACCTTGTGGTTGTGTGCTTTGTGTTACACACATGTAAATACATACATATATATAAAACATTTGGTTATCTGGTTATTTGGGTACAGGATGAAATCACCCAGTGTTTGCTGGGAGAAGTGCCCCCAAGAAGGAGCAGAGCTCTGGGTGGGAGGAACACGGGGAGATGCAGAGATCAGGAGCCCTAATGGAGTTTGGAGGGGCTGCATTCTGAATCTATCAAACCCTGACATTTGAGGGAGCTTTATATTTTCCTTTAAGAGTAGTGCAGGCCCCAGTGAATTATATAATGGAATATGTCTCCCCAATGTAATCAAAGTTGACCTAACAGATTTGTCTTTCTGGTGATACAATCCACTGAAAATCTTTAAGGAAATCAGAACTGGATTCAAACAACAAAGAGGAAAAATCACTTTTTAAATATAAGGCAAGGCCTAGAGAAAGCAACTCCTGCCAATTAGGGATGCTGCAGTCAGGGAATGGTTTGGATTGGAATGCACTGCTCAGGAGCCTCCAGTGATCCCTTGGGATGGGAAATCCAAGGGCAGCCAGCACCACACCTGGAAAACAGCAGCACTGCCTGAGCACTGCAGGGGAGGATGAGGAAATCCAGCTTAAAACACAAAAATTGCATTGATTCGGCTTGAGGAGAGGACTCCTTCCTCATCCAGAGGAACAAAAGAAAAGGACTTCAGGCTTGCCTCATAAATGCATTTCAAAAAGCACTTTCCCACATTGCCCTGAAGAAATGGCTCTGAATTGGCACAACATTAAACTGATTTGATTAAATCCCTCAATATAAAAACATCCAAATGAGCCTCCCCCAAATGGCTTAATCACACCCTAAGTCAAATTTACCTGTAGCTAAAATATCTCAATTCCAGGATTGCTGTTAACTGAAGAATGTAATGCTGATTTCTACGAAGTTAAGAGCAAGGAGTAAAATCCTAAAAACCCAAATTTCTCTTGCCAAGCAACTGAGCAGAGGAAGCTGGATCAGAAGGCAGAGCCAGTGCTGGTCTCTGAGCACACACAATAAAACCAGTCAGATTCCATTTGTTAAAACATGTGATTCAATTAATTTCGCCATCTTTACTGAATAATTCACTTGATGAATCAATTCTTCTGGTAAATAAGCACTTCTACATCCCATTGACCTCTGTGTGGGCAAAACTGATTTTTCCTCTTGGCATTGATGTTCTTTGGGGCCAGGAGAGAAGGTGGCTGGGCCAGGAGGCAAATGCAGAGGAGCCACTGATGGACCCACCTGTTCCTGGGGGAAGGGAGCCAGGAGAAGGTTCAGACCGAGCCCAGGAGATGAACAGCCCCAGGGAATGACCCCTGGAAGCTCAGCAAGCCCAGGGAACAGGGAATATCCCCTGGAAGAGCCCCACATGGCTCCAAGCAGCCCAGGGGACAACGATGCATTTGGAGGCTTTCCCCTGGTTTGGTTACCTCCCCAGAGCCCCTTGGCCACGAAACAGGGTGTGGGGGCTCTTAAGGACAATTTTCTGTTTGGCTGGTTCCGTGACTAGTGAGAAATGCTGTAACATTTTTAAAAAGGAGGCTTTCCAGTAAGCACCTCCAATTTCCTTAAAATGTTTGCCGTGGAACCTTTATCTCGGAGAAAAGCTAAACATAAGGACACAGAGACAGAGAGGAGATATTCCTGCATCTATTTGGAGAAATCTCATCCATAAAGAAGCAAATTGCCATGGTAATTATCACTCCCCTACTTGCAGTTGTAGGAATAACCGTGCACGGGTTATACATATGGACCGCTCCCATCCCGCTAATGCTGCCTGGAAAGAAATGATCTTTTATGGAGCGCAAGTATTAAATGTGTTCTGGCAGCAGGAGCGAGGTGTTCTGCCACAGAGCGGGGATGGAGCTGCTCCTGGGGGCTGCAGGGCGCCCGCACCCCGGCCCAGAGCCAGGGACAGCAGCTCCCTGCTCCAGGCAGCCTGGGCGTCGCAGGGGCACTCACGGGGCACGGCCAGCTCCCCCCAAAACCCCCAAAACCCCCAGACCAGCAGGGGCTGCCCTGTGGGCACCACGAGCCAAAGGGTGAGGGGTCTGCCACGAGCTGGGCGGGGAGAGCACCTGGTGTAAAACTGGACCTCAGATCTGCCTTGCCAAGCCAGACGTGGCTTAACGCCCAGCTCCTCTGGTCACTGCAGAGAAACTGTCCCAAGAGGCCAAGGAGCTGGAGCCCTCCTGTTCCTGGTCCAGTTAGGCACTGGGAATAAATCAGCAGGGACCTTTTGGGAATGGCAGCTCCCTGCCACCCAGCTGGGCTCCAAACCCTGCAGGACAGACACACAGACAGTCCCAGCTGGCTGCCCTGGATCCCTGCAGGTGCCCAGGCCAGGCTGGGCAGGGCTTGGAGCACCCTGGGACAGTGGAAGGGGTTCCTGCCATAAAAACCAACAAACAAAAAAACCCACAAAACCAATAAATAACCTCATTTTTAACTTGTGTCCTTTTCTACTGAGAGGAAGGAGGTGGCCAGGCCATACCTGTGCCAGTCCAAGTAGTGCAGGAATATTTCAACTCCCTGCTCCCCGAGTTCCACCACGGGAATGTTCCACAAGGATCTGCCCTCCAAACCCCGTGCCCCAGCCCTGTCTGTGCAGGGAGCCTCTCCTGCCCCCTCAGCCCCAAAACTCAACTCCTCAGAAGTGGTTGTTGTGATTTGCATTTAGCTGCCTTTGACTCATGGATGTTTCCAGCAGCTGCCCTTTGGAAACCTGGAACTGGAATCTCTCATTAGTCAGATTTTTCTGCCTTCTGCAGGGAGCAGCAACTGCTGCTGTAAAGTTGTTTATGAACAGTGGGAAAAGGACATGGATTTCACGTATGGCATCAAAAAAGGAGGGTTTTTATCAGGAGTACAGCACACAGACAGGGCTGGAGAGCAGTGCTGCACCTGCAGCAGGAGTGTGCTGGGGATTTTTTTTGGTCAGCCCTGACTGCTCTCCATGTGCAAGGCGCAGAGAAACTGGAAATATCCCATGCTGAGCACTCATCCTGCCTTTTACTCCCAAAACTTGTACGTGTGTGAGGAAAACACTAGCTTTTTTTTAGAAGTTTTTTCCTCAGATTTTTGGCCTCAAGTTTACATTCAAAAGAAAAAAAAAGAGCCCCTATTCCTATTAATAAACGCAATTAAACTGCAAGCTAGAATGTTCATTCTGGCTCTTAGTTCTTCCTGATCTGGGTTTCTTCCCCTCCAAAAACAGCTCCAGGACGAGGCTCCATCCTCCTGGAGGTGTCTGAGACCCCGGAGATTCCGGGTGTCCGAGACCCCAGCGATGCCACCCCCGTGTCCTTTATCCCGCACATCCCCGGGGGTGCCACCGCGGGTACCAAAGAGGCAGACGGCCCCGGGGAGCAGAGAACGTGCCTGCCCCGTGGCAGTGAGCTGGCGAGGCTCGGGCCAGCAGGGAGGCAGGCAGGCAGGCAGGGCGGAGGGTGCGCTCCGCCGGCGCTGCCCGGGGATGCTGCGCTCCCGGCGCTCGCAGAGCAGCTCGGAGCCCCGGCAGGCAGCTGGGATCCGATCTGCTGTGACAGGTAAAGGGCACCGAGCGGGCTCCCGAGCTCCTGCGGCAGGGCAGCGGGCTGGGATGCGCTGCACCCTTTCCGTGCCGGGCGCGGAGCGGGACGCGCTGCCGGCGCTGGCGGGGCGAGGCTCCCCTGCCCCGCTCCGGGCTCCCCTCCTGCCCCGGCAGCGCCTCAGACTGCCTGCAGCACGGAAATCATGCACTTTGAAACCCCCCTGCGCCAAATCCAAGCACCTCGCAGAGCTACAGCGAAGCCCAAATCGTGGGGACATCTTAAAAACTCCTTTATCCAAGCAGGGGTGACTCCAGCGAGGGGAGAGAGAGTGATGCATCTGACTCCATCATCAGAAGGCTAATTAATTACTTTGTTACACTATGCTATGTACATTACACCTAAACTGAACCTGCCACGCATCACCCTTGCTCACAGCTGCTCAGAACTGCTCTCAGCTCCGATTCTCTCGTGACAGTCCAACACACTCTTGGTCCTGACAGGCCAAGGGAACAAAACATCCTCACTCTGGGTAAGCAATCTCCATGTTGCGTTCTGCTTTGGCACAACAAGTGATCAGAACTGGGTTCTCCCTTTCTCTGAGGTTCAGAGAATGGGAATCCCAGAAATATTCTTGGGACGAGTTGTGCCCTGCTTTTCTCTGTGAAGAGAAATGTGGCAACACTCCTTCTGCTTCCGCATTGATCCAGGCGGGAGGAAAAGTTTACGTTTTCATGGACCACAAGCACAATTCTGCATGAAACTCCTTCATGCCTTCAGGCAGAGGGCTCTGTGTGTCACAGAGAGGTTTGGGCTGGGAGGGACCACAAAAAGCTCCTCTGTCCCAGAGCCTGCCCTGAGCAGGGACAGCTCCCCCAGAGCAGGTGCATCCCTCCTGGAGCCCAGGCACCGACAGCCTCTGCCCGCTTCTGAAAGAAAAGGTTTCACCAGCTTGCTTTGAAAGTTGCATTTTGATCTGTCTGATGGGCTTTGTACCTAACAGAACTCTCAGACAACGCCACGAGGCCGTTCCCAGCAGACAATGCCACTGGGCTCAGCAGGGCTCCTGCAGTCACACTCTCAGGAAGAAAAATGCTGTAAATAGTACGTTGCAGGCGTCTATTTCGGGATGCACGAGGTTGGAAAGTACAAAAAAACTATTGCTGCAATAATTTCTGCTTCTCCAGTTCCATCTAAAAACCCCAGAACTTGCTGCTCGGCCTTTGCAAGGCTCGTGTTTGTGTTCCAATTTTTCCCACATATTTGATGACGACTGTTTTCGCCAGCAGAGCGGCCAGACTCCCTTACAGAGCAATTACACAAGGAATTAATTATAGGAAAAGCAGATGAGAGCAGCACTGAAAATAACTCGAGGTCAGATTTATGCCGAGTAGCGACTTTACGTAATCAGGCTGGATACCCCAAAAACTGGCTCCCCTTCCGAGGGGAGCCCAGCCCCAGGCACTGCTCCAGTGCCCACTGGCAGGGCAGGAGCCTCCAATGGTCTTGCTCTTCAAGGAGCAGAGGGAGTTTTTCAGAGCTGAGGAGCTGCACTTGGCCCTGGGGGAAACCTTCCCCACCTTGTAATTACAGCACGCCAGGTTCACAGAGCCCACCTCCCTGAAGTGCAGCCTTTCAACTCAAGGAGCCCTTCCTGCTCCAGCTCTCCTCTTCCCAAACAGCTCCCAAACCGTGGGGTGAATCCCCTGCCATCCCAAAGCTGGGAGGTGCTGCTCAGGAACAGCCCCACACGCTGAGTTTTCCACCCGTTCACAGAAGTGACAGATGGAAAGAATTTTCATTCACCCCTCTCAAACAAGGATCGCTTCTCCAGGCTCCTCAACAGCGAGAGGAGCCAGAGCTGGCAGGCCCAGGCTCCGTGGTGGGTGTCCCCCACTCGTCCAGCCTCACCCAAGCACCCCAGCCCCCGGGAAGGGAGGGAAGGGCTGATGGACACGGCCGGAGCTGCGGGCAGGGCAGGGCCACCTGCACAGGAACCTGCTGATCCCCCCGAACAGCCACATGGACACCGAACTGAAAACGGGAAAATCACCTGCTGCAGAGAGCCCAGGGAGCCAGGAGCTGCTGCAGGGCTGGGAGAGCTGGGAATGTTCCCCTGGAGAAGGGAAGGCTCCAGGCAGAGCTCAGAGCCCCTGGCAGGGCCTGAAGGGGCTCCAGGAGAGCTGGAGAGGGACTGGGGACAAGGCATGGAGGGACAGGAGCCAGGGAATGGCTCCCACTGCCAGAGGGCAGGGATGGGTGGGACATTGGGAACTGGGAATTCCTAGCTGGGAGGATGGGAAGAGGTGGGGTGGAATTCCCAGAGCAGCTGCATTTTTGGGGATTTTGTTTGTTTTTTAATTTAGTCTCCTTCAACAACTTGAGTTCACTTGTGCCCAAATCCAGAGGCATTCTGAGCTCAGCTCAGCCCAAAGCCAAAGCAGCTGGGTTTCATAAACATTCACTGCCAACACTTATGTTGATGAGGATTTTCTCCCTCTACAGCTTTATTTCCCCAAAAAAGTTGATATTTTGCACTGCTCTAACTCAGGAAAATTTAACAGCTTTTCTGGAGCTATTTGGCAGATTTTATTTTTCCCCCACACCACTCTCTGGTGGGAATCTCTAATTTCCCCTTTGGAAATCAGGCACATCTAGAGGCCAGGCAGAGAAATGCCACATGGTAGGTAAACCAGGGAATGGCTCCCACTGCCAGAGGGCAGGGATGGATGGGAGATTGGGAATGGGGAATTCCTAGCTGGGAGGATGGGAAGAGGTGGGGTGGAATTCCCAGAGCAGCTGCATTTTTGGGGATTTTGTTTGTTTTTTAATTTAGTCTCCTTCAACAACTTGAGTTCACTTGTGCCCAAATCCAGAGGCATTCTGAGCTCAGCTCAGCCCAAAGCCAAAGCAGCTGGGTTTCATAAACATTCACTGCCAACACTTATGTTGATGAGGATTTTCTCCCTCTACAGCTTTATTTCCCCAAAAAAGTTGATATTTTGCACTGCTCTAACTCAGGAAAATTTAACAGCTTTTCTGGAGCTATTTGGCAGATTTTATTTTTCCCCCACACCAGAGATTCCTCTGGTGGGAATCTCTAATTTCCCCTTTGGAAATCAGGCACATCTAGACTCCAGGCAGAGAAATGCCACATGGTAGGTAAACTTAAATACAGATGTGCTCTCCCAACACCTGAAATTAAGCCATTGTTATTCCACCATTCAGGAATCCAATGACTCCTAACCATAATTTAGCTAAGATCAAGTGTAAAATCTGTTTAATAATACCCGATACATCCTCTGTCCTGGAGATTATATCCTGCATTTGCAGGGCATTGACTCCATAATCTAACAGGTCTTTTCCATGTCTGACTTCTATTAGCCTATGAATTATAACAAAAGGACCATTAGGCAAACCATAATTGTGGAAACAGCCTCTGACATGTGAGACTAACTCCTGCCATAGCAGGGAAAACTAAAATTAAAACACAGACAATTGAAGGGAGAGCATTCCCTTTACCCAAGTGTTAAGTCGCTCAGTTTAAATCGGGAAACAAAACTCAGTAAGTCACAGGAAAGGCTTTTTTTCCTCTCCCCATCTCTCTAGAGAAAGGACTTTGGGCAGCACAGCAGGTGCTGGTTTGTCCCTGCAGGAGGGATGGGACTGGGGGCTTATTTGGGATATTTCCCTTATCTGCTGCCTGTGTCCATCCCAGCCCGTCCCGCACCCCGGAGCCACTTCTGCCAAGAGAAGTCACATCTTCCAAGGAGCTTCACCTGGGGAAGCACAGCGCAGCAGAGCCCCCGGGGAGGCAGGGAGCAGCCGGCCGAGCTGCCTGGGCAGGGCTGGCGGCAGCGGCATCCTCCAGCAGCGCTGGCCACTGCAAAGGTCAGCGGCTCCGCACGCTGCTCCGGGCGGAGGGGCTCGCACACGGAGGCACACACACACGGGAATGCAGAGCCCACCGCAGCCAGCAGCCTGAGCGGGGCTGCCGGGGCTCCCCGCCCTCCTGGGCACTGCCCCGGCTCTGCCCTGCCCCGGCCAGCGGGCTCCTTCCTCCCCAGCATCATCATCATCCTCCTCCGGCAGCGCTGCACCCCACAGCTCTGCGTGCCGCCCTCCTGGCCTGCCAGGGACACTGGCAAAGCACTGGGGGGGCTCCAGCGCTGCTCCCCGGGCACAAAGCCCCTCACCCCGAGCCCAGGCCCCGTGCTCAGCGCGGGCTGAGCCCCTCAGGTGCGGCAGGGACCCCCGTGGGGTGCCAGCCCAGCAGGATGGCCGAGCCCCGCGCTGGGAGCAGGGCTTGGAGCACCGGCCGTGGTTTGGGACCAGCAGCTGCGGTGAGCCATTCCCAGCGCCTTCCTGACAAAAATCCCAGCTTTGGGCGCTCCAGAACGCTTCTCCAGCTTCATTAAGAAACACTTTTCACAAGACCAACTGCTCCTTTTCGCCATTACTCCTAACACGACTGTTTATGCAAAACACACTCATTAGAGACAGCTCTGCGGGCTCATCTCCTCGCGCTCCCTGAGCAGAAAGAGAGGGACTCATCCCTTACCTGTGCCCATCCTGCTGCTCCGAGGAGCCGTGGCTGCATTGCTGCAGCAGGCTCTCCCAGCTGTGCTGGCACCATGCAGCAGCCTTGCAGCACATCTGCTGGGCGCTGCCAACCGCGCCTCGCCGTGCCAAGCCGGGCGGCAGAGCGGGCTGCCTGGCATTTACGGAGCACGGGGGTGTCCAGGAGGGATTAGGAGGGCTCTCAAGATCACTTCTGTTTGCAGCTTGGTTTGAAAACGGGTCTTTTCAAACGCTGAAAACAGTGAGTAAAATGGTACATTTCTGCCACGGGCGCTCGGAGCCGCGGTAACGCTTCCGCCTAAAAATCAGCTCTGCAAGGGGCTCAGGAGCTGGCAGCAAGTGCTCTCCATGAGCCAGGAGTGCCCACACCTGCACTGCATTTCTCATTACAATCAGATCCTGAGGAACAGCCACGCAAAGAGCTGCTGGCCGAGCAGAATCTGTGGAAAAGCACGTGGCAAAGTCCACTGGAGTTCAACAGGGCAGGGCACCCTCGCTGCCAGCTGCTGCACTCCAGAGCCCCTGGCCTGGGCAGACAGGCAGAAACGACCCTGCACGGCCAGGAGAGACAGGGGGGCTCTCCAGGAGGAGTGAGCATGGCCTCTCTGCCAGCCACAGGCACCCCAGAGCCGCCCGGCCCTGGTTCTGCAGTCCCTGCATCGCCCCGAGCGCATCCCCACCTCTCACTGCGTGCAGTCAGCGGGGCTGCAAAGGCCTCTCAGAGCTGGAAAAGTGCCCAGCCTGCCCCTGTTTGGTTCCTCTTTCCAAGAGGAGTTGGTGGGACACTGCCTTGGAATGTCCAGCACGTTCCCATCTGCGTTCCCAGCTCTGGGCTATAATCCAGCCATGACATGGCACCTTCTGCACCAAAAGAAGCAGCACCTGGTTTACTTTTCCCTTTCCCCTAAAGGAAGATCTCCACAGTATTAATCCCTATTAAATATTATTAATAGACTTGGGAAGGAGCTGGGGCCAGCTGCACAAAGCCAGGATTCCTTGCTGGAAGCACAGAGTCCAGCACAAACACGTGGGAGTGCTCCCAGGGCTTGCAGAGCCTCTGATCCCTGCAGAAAATGAAGCTGCTCCAGCTCTCCATGGCACAGGCACTCCTGGCATTACAGAGCCAAGGGTTTCTCTGCAGCCCCTGCTTTACTGAACCTGCAGCTTTCTCCCTAAGATGTCTCCAAAGGCAGACAGCAGAGGTTTGGGATTCATTTTAGCACCACCTCACCAACAGCAGGGACTTCCTCCTGGTAACTTTGCCATTAAATCATATTTTGTTTGCAAATCTGTTAAAAATACAACTCTAGCCCAAACGTATTTCATGGAATATGCATTTCTCATCGTGGCCCTGCTGCTCAGTTACAGATGAGGAAAGCATTGTGACCACATGGACTGGAAATGCAATGAAATAGAACTGAAAGAATTGTTACATTTTTATAAGTTTCATCTTCAGGAATTAGCACAAAGGATCACTTACAGAGGTTTTCAGGAGAAAAGACATCAGCATGTGACTTGAAATTAATTTGTAATAGGTCCAAGTGTGTTTTGTTGCCCTTCTTTGTGCTCTCTGTTACACAGGAGATTATTCATGACATAAATATCATGAATTTATGAATTTGGGGTGCTGTTCTTTGGGGCTCTCCATCATTTATATTTGACAAATATTTCTATGAAATGTTGTGATGCTGCGCTGACCAGCCCTGAGTTTCAGCAGTTTGTTGATGCCATATACCCACACGCCTTTGGCTGCAAAACTCATGACCAGATTCTGGAAGTCGCATCACTCAAAAATCACATCCATGCTCTCCGGACACATCCAGGGAAATACCCAATTTCACAGAAAAATGGAAATAAGCGTACAGTGAGAGTCACTTAACGGCAGCTTTAGGGGAAGGCTGTGTTATTTGAAGAGTCCTGCCCCTTCCCCAAGGGCAGAGACGAAGCCCGGAATGCCCCGAGGCAGCAGCAGCCAGCCCTGACCCCGCAGGCTCCTGCTCTCCTCCCCGGCTCTGCCACCTCTAACACAGCAAGGCAGAACTGCCTCAGCCGGGCATCCCGAACTCCTGAAACGGCTCTGGAAGAATCACCCAGCCACGGAACAAGGGCACAGCTCCTGCACAAGGAGCTCTGGGCATCGTGGAATCGCAAAACCCCAAAGTGGTTTGGGCTGGAAGGGACCTGACCCCATCCCACTGTCCCAGACTGCTCCAAGCCGTGTCCAGCCCGGCCTGAGCCCTTCCAGGGACGGGGCAGCCTCTCGGCAGGCTGGCAGGGAGGGAGCACAGGGGAAATTTGGGGGCTGTGCAGGGCAGCAGGCTCAGAGGCAATCGTGCAGAACGCCGTGCCCATTTAGGAGGGCAGGGCTGTGCCCTGCAGGTACAAACACCTGACCAGAGGAGGTGCCCCCTGCCCGGGCAGCTCAGGGAGCCACTCTGGGCACTCGGGGGGCTCAGGATGTTTCTGGGGTGCAGCATCCCTGCCCAGCAGCCTGGGAGCACCCAAAGGAGTTCCTGCTGTTTGTTCCATCCCTGTGGCACAGCAGCTCTGGCCGGGGTGCTGCAGCTCACTGTGGCACTCGTATGGAACATTAAAATGAAATAATAATTAAAACTTTGGGGTTTTCTTTGTAGTAAAATAAATTAGTCAAGAAAAGTAAGCTAAGTAATGTTATTTAGTGTTTATTCACACATGTAAATCCCTGTGCCTTCAGTAAGACACCCAACAAGCACGAAAAGCTGGGTTTGCCAGTGCTGTAGAGCAGAGCCATCCTATTAAAGCCATGAATTCAGCCAGAGCATCAGCCCAGCACACACAGCAGCAGCCAGGCCTGCCAAAAGCCACCCCAGTGACCCCCACAGCCAGGCAGGGGCTCCAGCTACACAGAAAAGCTGAGACCCCCACACAAACCCTGGTCAAACACCACTTCTCCCCACAGGAACACTCGTGTGAATTAAACTCCTCCACCTCACCAGAGGAGCTCAGCTGCAAGTGAGGAGCTGAGGAGGGAAGGCTGAAGTGACCAAAACACCTCAGTTTTGCTGTAGAAATCTCATCCTAACGGTGGTCCCAAAATTACAACTGAGATTTGATTTCTGACAGAGAATTACAAAGATTTGACTGTAAAAATTAGAAATTCTCTGACCAGACGAGAGGCCTGTGCAGTGAAAGGTGCTGCTCACGCTGCTCCAGAAGCAGATTTGCCCCGAGTCCCTCAGCCTGGCACCTTCCCCTGGTGCAGCAAAGGGCAGGCAGGAGCTGCAGCCAGCCCGAGCCTCCTCCCTGGCTCCAGCAGCGCTGCCCTGCTCGTGCTCCGCCCGAGCAAACGCGATGCTGTGGCAGCTGCAGGAAGCTCCAGCTGTGCAGGCATCCCTCAGGGACCTGCAGGCCGGACAGGCTGCTGGGAGCAGAGCACAAATCACCTCTTCTGTTAAACCAGCTCTCCTGGCCGCCCCGGCGCCCCGTTAACGTGCTACAATCCCATCAAAATGCAGTAACAGACGTGTACTTTCAAATAAGATAAATTTAAAAACAAACAAACCCACAAAGCTCGAGCTTCTCTACATGTGCCACAGCACCAGAGAGGGAAACTCTTCGCTGCTCAAGCAGGGGAGCAGAGACAGGAGGAAATCAGGAAAACAGAGAAAGCACACCATATAGGAAATGTCAAATATGTCAAAACATTCATGAATACCAACATCTCCCTGTGCACCATCCCCAGCTGCAGAGGTTACTCAGGGCTAACGTTTCAGCAAGTGCAGATTATGCAGTGCAGGGGTTTACTTATACATAAAAAATCAGCTACAGGTGCATCCAAGGTGCTTTTCGCATGCAGCCAGTCCGGGGATTTCTCCCACTAAAGAAAAGCCAGGAGGGTAAAATCACATAAAACCTGAATTTCCCAGCTCTGAGCACCCCAGAGGTGAGTTGCTGCTGGCTGCTCTCGGTGCCGTGGCACACAGATGAGGATAATGAGGCGAGGACCGACAGGAGCTGCTGCGGCCGCATTCCCAAAGAGCTCCCAGGCGGGGCAGCTCCCGTCCCCGAGCCACCAGCTGCGACTTCTGTCAGCCCAGTTCGGTGGCACTGGGAGCCGACACACCCAGGGCATCATCCCATGGTGCAGACCCTCCGAAAAACGCGGCTGAGATGCAAAGCCGGCCGCGGAACAGGGCGGGCAGGGTGAGCAGCACGCCCGGCCTGAACCCACCCCCGGTTCCTTGGGCAGGTTTGGAAATCTCGGCACATTTGGGACAGTCGTGCCTTGGCGTAACCCCCTCGCCCACCCACAGCAGGAGCAGGGAGGTGCCCGGCTCTGGAGAGGAGCAGGAGCCTCCCCTGCGCTGGCACAGCGTGACCTCCCGACGGAGCAAAGGCGCTCCGCTCTTACACCTCGGAGCAGCGCAGGAGTAACTCCTCACTGAGCACTGCAATCGCGTGAGCCAAGCAGAAAGTTGGGCTCGAATCAGCCCAGCGGGTCGGTAACTAGCTACAAAACCCGGGATTCCGAGGGGACAAATCAGAATGGGTCTGGCTGCTCCTCACACGAGCCCAGCGGAACGAGCAGTAACAAATTCCAGCAGCAGCAGCACACAGCTAAAATAATTAAGATAGCTATTGATCTGGAATATTGCAAGCCTGGAGAAGTGAGAGCTTTTCATAAATCCTCCCATTGATACCACCAGTTAAAAACCATTCCTTCAGCTCCGCATTCTGCCTTGAGCTCCCGCTCCCAACGTTTTTCTCAACGTCTCTACGCAGCGCTCGGCATTTCCTCCTGGCTTTGCTGCCTTGCCAGAGCCTGCGGCAGGCAGGACGGCACGGAGGCTGTGCTCCCCCTCCAGCCCAGCCCAGCCCCTGGCAGCGCTGCCCCCGTGCCCACCTGGGTGCCCGTGCCCACCTGGGTGCCCGTGCCCGGCCGGGCGGGTCGCTCCGGGCTCGGCTCCTCCGCGGGTCGGGGCAGGAGAGCACCGGGGCAATGCGAGCCGGGGGAAAAGCCGAGCAGGTGGGAAATGGCCGCTCGGGAAGGATAAATTCTGCTCTCCCCAGGTGCAGAGGGTTAAACCTGTTAGAAAAGTTGCTGCAAAGGGCGCTGATTAAAGTGGTGGAAGCAGCTGATTTCTGGGAGGAATTGGGAGCAGCTGGGGGATGTTTAGAGGGGGATGGAGTTGTTAAATTCTTTCTATAAGGAGGCTTTCGTCTTTCTTTTGCATTTTAAGCCCCTTCCAGAGCGTAGACATTTATACTTCCATATTTATTTACACATATTTAAAGAATGTCTGTATTCTCTCTATATATTTTGGGCATATCTGTGTTCCATGTGCACTGTTTAGGTGAAAGCCACAACTGCTCCAGCCCCGTGCCCGTGGCGATCCCGAGCCCGAGACCCCGCTCGGGATGGATGGGGCAGCACCCGCCTCTGCCCCAGCCCCGCTCCTCGCCCCCAGCACCCGCCTGCCGCGGCACCGACTTTTCTTCCTTCTTACAACTCTTTATTCTCGCAATTTCTCGCCTGACCGAGCCGCGAAGCTCCTTGCCCGGCACACCGGCTACTCGGGGCTCGCCCGCACCGGGGGCTGCAGAGCCGCGGGTGGCAGATCCCCGGCACCCCGGGACGGGGATGCGGCACCGGGATGGGGCACAGCACCGGACAGGGATGCGGCACCGGGATGGGGCACGGCACCGGCCAGGGATGCGGCACCGGGACAGGGATGCGGCACCGGGACAGGGATGCGGCTCCTGGGATGCGGGTCCGGCAGGGGGATGCGGCACCGGGACGGGGTGCAGCACCAGGACGGGGATGCGGCTCCGGGATGCTGCCCGCTAGCTGCGGGGAGAGGCTGCCCCTCACCCGTGTCCGTGGGGTTTTGGGCTCCGCGGGACGCGTGGCACAGAGGAGCAAAACCGATCCCGGCCGTGCCTCCCCCGCGATCCCGGGGCTGAAGTTCCGTGCCCCGCGGACGAACCAGCGGAGTTTGGGTTCCTCCTCCTCCCTCTCCACGCGCGGGACCCCCGTGAGCGCATCCCCGTCCCGGGACCCGCGGGGCTGCGGCCGCGGTGTTGGTACCCCCGGGCTCGGTGCCGGTGCCCCGAACACGGTACCGGTGCCGTGTTCGTGTTCCCGACCCGAAGCTTGGCAGGAGCCCGGCGGGGCTTTGGGGGCAGCGCTCCCGGCCCCCCGCACCCCGCGGTGCTCCGCGCTGCCCGTCCTGCCCCCGAGCCCCTCCGCCGCCGCGGGCGCAGGCTGGGGAATTAAATTCCACCACGAAAGGAGTTTTCCTGAGGAATTAGCCCCCCGACGAAGGGACGCGCCTGAGCAAACGCCGGCGCGGGAGGGGGGAGAGGGATGGATGGCGCAGGATGCGGGTCCTGACGCGGGGTCTGGATGCGGCGGGGACCGAGCGTGGCAAATCCCGGGGAAGGACCAACCTCCGAGCCGCGGCTCTTCCTCCTCTTCCTCGCGCGGAGCCGGCGGCAGCGAACGGGAGCGGCCCCGGCCGTCGCCGCTCCGGGATCGCCGCACGGACAGAGGCTTTTGTCCCCTGGGTGCGGCGCGGGCTGGCGGAGGAGCTTCGCACTTCGGCAGAAAGGAGACGAAATTCGATTCGTTTACATGTTTTATTGTTGTAAACATTAAAATTGTCTTTCTCAAAGAAAGAGTTCTCGGGAGAAAAAATAATAATAATAATAATTATAATAATAATAATAATCCGCGTTTCTAACTGTCGTACACCATATTAAAAAAAGGCAGCGACTTTCCCGTGTGCCAAACCGGGGTATACAAAGAAAAATACTACAGAATATGGCAATATTAAAAATATTACTCGAACATAAAATAATATATTAACCGACAATTTTTAGACATAAAAAAACAAATGGAACAAAACAAACCAAGAATTCAAAGTGCTCAGTAATTTCCAGGGAGTTACGTATAGTATAAGCACTCTGGAAACAGTCAAAAGCTGCTGCATGCAAGATCTGTTTAGCTTTAGACAACAAAATAATCAAGATATAAACTTCTTCTTTAATCAACATCAACAGTACATACAACACTTACAAACAAGGGGTGTCGGGCGGTGTTTACAAACACTATGTGTCCCTTTGGGGGGGATTCCGGGGGTAACACTTGTGCCCACCTATTTTACAATTGAGAAAATGTTTGAAGCTTAGATAACTACCAGTCTTTATAAAAGCTACCAGACTACATAGTGTCTGAAATACTATTTATAGAATATAGACATTACTGAAATAGCAAGTGCCTATAACATTGTCACCCTGGAATCGTCATGCTTCCCTGGTATGGACAGATTGGGTTTTCTCTTTTTTTTATTTTTTTAATTCTCCTCTTTTTAATTTTTTTTTCCCCGAACACATCTAGCTTTTATTTTTGATTCTTTTTTTTTTTAGAATCATTTTCCATGTTTCATCATAAATAGGCACAGAAGAATTTTTTTTTTTTTAAAAAGCCAAACATCTGATAAATTTACAAGCCTTCGCCTTCATTAATGCCACGCCACCCACGCCACGTTTGGGGTTTGGGTGTGTTACAGCTTTCTTTTGCTGCAGAAAACTTTAGTCTTTAGGAGGGTGAGGCTCGTGGGCCGCCTCAACGCTTGGTCTGTCACCGCTTGCCTTTCGCACCAAAGTCCTCAATAATAAACTCATTTAGAAGCCGATAATAAAAAGTTTATACCATGGTATTTGTGTGGTCCGTGAGCTGCATCCATGATGCCCCAGAGCCAAAATGCCCATCGCGTTCTGCCTGCAGGAGTTGCAACTCTGGCTGGGTGGGAGCTGGCACCCAGGGGTGCTGCTCTGGGCCCAGACCAGCTCCCCTTCAGGCAGGTGGAGCTTCTCCTCGGGTCAGCGGAAGCGTGCGGGAAGAGTCTTAGAAAGGTAAAGTGTCCAGGAAAAGTTTGTCAATTATTGCTGGCGGTGGCACCAAATCCTCCAGTTTCAGGTAGAAAATGCGCTGCAGCCCCTGTGTGCAAAGCGTGCGGAGTTCGGGGAGCTTCCCCAAGAGTTTGGACAAATAGTTGGGGCGATTCAGCCCCCCGTTATTGAAAGTCACGTGGTCTTTGAGACAATTTACAATCTTGTTCTGAAGCTCTTCCACCCTCTTGGGTTCCTTAAGCCCGTGCCTCTCTGCAAAGAGAAGGGTGCGGGAGGTTACGGGCCTGGCGCCAGGAGGGCGGGCAGGGGGCAGGAGGGGGGACACTGACCTGTCACCATGGCCAGGGCAGCGATGCAGGAGAAGGCAGAGATGTCGATGTTCATGTTCTGCAAGTTGGAGGAGAATTCCACGATGGAATCGATCCACTCCCCAAAGCCACGGATGCACTGCAACCGGTGCAGGACCACCCCGTTGCAGAAGATCAGCTTCCCCTCCACGGGGTTGGACCTGGAAGGAAGGGGACAACCCCAGAATGAACTGATGGATGGATGAGAGAGGGAGGAAAATTAGACAGAAAGAGAAAACGGAGGAAAGGAAAGAAAAAGACAAAAGATAAGAGAAGGACAAAATATAAGAGTAAAGAAAGAGAGAATGAGCGAAAGAAAGAAAGACAGGGACAGAAAGATAAAATAGAGAAGAGGGAATGAAAGAGAAAAGAACAAGAGAGAACAGGAAAGAAATAAAAAAAATAATAAGAAAGGAGATGATGGGGGAGAAAATCTAAACAACTAATTACTTGAGGAGCAATAAATGAAGGATTTAAGAGGCACCTAATTACCGAGGAGCTAATAAAATGCAGAGCAGTGGACCTTGAAAGGGTCTGGTTCCCTGCCCGCCCCCGCTCACCTGTACGCCAGCCGCAGCACGAACAGCTCCAGGAAGGCGGACTCGAAGAGCAGGTCCTGGTCCGTTTTGGGGAGGTCGGTGAAGCCGGGGATTTTTTCCGCCCACCCTCGGATGATCTCCATGGAGCCGGTCAGGAGATCGTAGAACTGCTGGATGTGCTGGGTGTCGTCACCGCTCAGCTGGTAGTCGGGGTTAGCCTGGAACTGGAAATTCATTTTAAAAAGCACTTAATGAGGTTCTCTAAAGTCTATAACCCGTGAAATTGCTCACCCCGTCCCTGGCCGGGGAGCGGGCTGGGATAACAATTAAAGCTCTCTCTGACCGGTGAGGAAATTAGATGTTCCGGGGCAATTAATTCGATTAGGAACGGCGCTCCGAGGCCGCCGCTCTCCGTGCGCGGGGGGCGCGATCCCGGCGGGGCCGGGCCGGGCCGGGCCGGGCCGATCCCGGCGG